>NW_015636034.1:1104654-1140281 GCF_001515625.1 Sinocyclocheilus rhinocerous | reverse complement strand
GAGAGAGAGAGAGAGAGAGAGCTGAGAGCTGTGAGGTCTGGGCTCTCTGGAACATTTGAGAAGAGCTGAGGTCGTGTGACATCTGATGACATCATTCTGTAATATCTTAATGATGCAGTGCTAGTTACTGCTCTCAGTTTGGCTGACTGAAGCAAGCTGTGCGTAATATCAGCTGTGTAGAGTTGCGCTGTACTTTGATGGCTTTTTTTGCCGGTAGAATAAAAGTAAATGGAAAAAAAAGTTGGGTCACTGTAGATTCGCAGTTCCCACTTCAAAGCTCAAATTGTCTGTACTGAACTCTATAAAATGGCAAACCACACACACACACACACACAAACACACATATAGGAGCCAGGTCCACTGTATGGTACAGACCCATGTTGTGGTCCTGATGGATCACTGACCATCTGAGAATGCAGTGAAAACTAGAAGAGTGTGTGTGTGTGTGTACAGGAATTAGTGTATGGGTTATGCCAAAGGAAATGCCAGCCTGCCAATCACCCTTTACAGTCACAATCTGATAGCATGAGCAAATAACGCGAGAGACAATTATATTCAGTCTAGTTAATGGGTTTATTGTGTGTGCGCACATTCACACGTGTGCTTGTGAGCTCGCATGTATGTCTGGAGCGAAATGTGGCGTCTGTGGGTTTAATCGCCAAGTTTGCGGGTTGATCTGATCTGGAGTTAATTGTTTGAGGAGGGATGAAAGTATGTTTACTCAATCTCTTAAAGACACATACACACACAATGTTCAAGACTTGAACTGAAAATAAAAATAATGACTATTATTTTAGCTAAAGGATGTTACTGTAAGTATTTATGCTGTGATATTTGGCATTAGCTGCTAGGAAGCGTAAACACAGACCTGACCACATGACAGTCAACATTATAAACTGAATTTGTGGGAAGATTAAATGAAGGAAAATTGCTCTGTTATTATAATAAGTTATTATTAGGGATCCGCATTGTGTGTTCACGGCTCTGTGAAGGATTTAACACTGGGAATCTTTCAGAGTTCTGTCTGCAAGAGCATAAACACGCCTCACACTCACGTAAGAGTGTATGTAAGCTTGTTTGCTTTTCCAAACAAATTTTAATTCAGTCTGGGAATTAGGCAGCCAGTCTGATGCTGCCACAGAGCGAGCAAGAAAAATCTTTCCATAAACATTCACCCACACGAAGACTCCCGGAGAGGGAACACCCTACCCCCTAAAAAATAGTGCTTCATGTCAACATATACTTATATGTGGTCCATTTGTGCCTATGGATTCATGTATTGTACACTGACATGTTTTTGTGTACTTTTAAAATGTCATGTTTAGTTGATATTTTCAGCAGCATCTGATTTTATTCTTATATTTCTAACAAAAGCTCCATACTGGACCCGTCCTGACCGGATGGAGAAGAAACTGTTGGCTGTTCCCGCCGCCAATACAGTGAAGTTCCGCTGTCCTGCTGCCGGCAACCCCGCTCCCACCATCCATTGGCTGAAAAATGGGAAGGAATTCAAGGGAGAACAGAGAATGGGCGGGATTAAAGTAAGACAATATGAATACCGATTAAGAACATGTGCGTGTGCATGTGCAAACATGTGATTGTGTGTTTAGGATTACAGATAATAAGAATCTGCAATTAGTAATAATTTACACAGATCCTCAACATCTGCTCCTTAAAGAGCTCTCTCTCTCTCTCTCTGGATTTTATTTGCTCGTCATCTCTAGAGGATACGTCCACCTGTTGCTGTTCCTCTGAAAGAACAGAAGAACACAAAGTTCTGTTTGGTCTTGCTATTTATGTGTTAATGCGTTTGTGCGGGTGTTGTTTGTAACGTGTTTTGGAGACTGTCCACTGATTTTTTTTATTATTTTGAGTTGATTAGCTGATTGGCATGTCGCCATATTCTAATTTGTTGAGATAGTGAATTGGTGGGTTTTTGTTAAATGTGAGCCAAAATCATCACAATTAAAAGAACCAAAGACTTAAACTACTTCAGTCTGTGTGCATTGAATTTATTTAATACACGAGTTTCACAATTTGAGTTGAATTACTGAAATAAATGAACTTTTCCACGACATTCTAATTTATTGAGATGCACCTGTATTATTGACATTTTTTTAATCTCTCAGGGCTGTTGCTCCTTAATGTTCAATGATTTAACCACCACAATATAAGGGATAGTTCACCCAAAAATAAAACATCATTTACTCTCCTTTCAAACATGTATGACTTTTTTCTTCTCAGGAGCAAAAAAGACAATTTTTTTGTTTTTATTGTTTTGTTTTTTGTTTGTTTGTTTTTATTTTTGGT
Source organism: Sinocyclocheilus rhinocerous (assembly GCF_001515625.1). Lineage (NCBI taxonomy): Eukaryota > Metazoa > Chordata > Actinopteri > Cypriniformes > Cyprinidae > Sinocyclocheilus > Sinocyclocheilus rhinocerous. The sequence continues at coordinate 1,137,971 of NW_015636034.1, read as the reverse complement.
TCTTTTATGTTTCACAGAAGAAAGTAGGTCATAAAGGTTTGCAGCTACATGTGCATGAGTTCATGACGTTTCTGTGAATTTTGATTTTTCAGTGAATTACCCCTTTAAATACTATATAAAAAAATAAATAATAGGCCTAAATAATAGCATTATTAAACACAATTTTCTTGAAGAGGCACACATTTTCCCTATTGGAAAGGAAAAATCATGAATTACACCTAGTCTTTAATATCTCAGTTGTTTCTCCTAGATAGCCTTGAGATGAAATTGAAAACAAATTGAGACTTTCACTGAAGACTTTTATAGAATTTTCTCCTGATTAAAAGACACCAGTAATTTCAGACATCCCCTCTTCAGATGAGATCTCAAACTGTGCTCAGATTTGCAAAGATATGAAAGTCTGAAATCAAAAGAGCTCAATATAAAGTATTACTCATTAAGTTCTTCCCAGACCAAATATTCTAAGCTTTGCTATCCACATTTATTTTATACCTCTATACTCCCATTGTATGTCAACAATTTGTTTCTAAATTAAACAGAATTTTAGGAGAAACACCTGAAACAAATTCAACACTTAAAGCACAACTGGAATCTTCTGAGTGACTTCTTTTTGCACACACACATTTGCACATTTAGATTCTTTAACACAGCATTGCATTGCATTGACCTGTATGCATAGAATATAACCAGAGTCCTCTAAGAGAGACATTTAGAAACAAAACATTGACCTCTCCACCTCTCCATGGCCATAGTGTGACCGGCCCGCCCTTACAAACACACACACGTATACACACACCAGGGGTCCGCACTGACCCAGGGTCATCCTTTATACCAGGCCTGTCCTCTGCATCAGCACAGTCACTGTTGGCATAAAGATCTCTGACAGCATCATAATAGCTTTATTTAACACACACATACACAGGAGTTTGACAGCTCACCCTGAATGTCTTCTGTCTCTATTAAGACCCAGGCTAAAAGTCACTGCTCTTATATTTATGCAAAAGGATGTGTGACCCCCTTGTGTGTGTGGATATGACAGGCCTGATGGCTTGATAACGCACTCAACGATGTGTTAAAATGCAGAGCGTTATGCGAAATTAAACATGAGGAGTTCCCTGAGAGATCAGCGTATTCCATCTTAAAGCTCTTTTTTGCATTGCAAGGGGAACAATAATGCTGTGATTATGTTTCTGTTGGCACTGGAGCCGGTTGTAAGTTCGACTAACTCTCTGGCCGACGGTCAGGGCACGTTAATTGCTGACTAAATGCGGTAAGATTGCCGAATGAGTTTTAAATGCAAGAAAATGAGTCACATGCCGTACTCTCATTGTTTGAAATGATGCATGGCTTTGTTTAGACAGTTGACTTTCCCACAGCACAAACACACACATACAAACAGACACAAATTTCTGTGCCTGACTGGCAGGGTTCTAAGGTCAAAGGTCAACTCTCTATTGAGTCATCAGAAGGGGGAGGTTTCGAGAGGGTGTTGTTGTGGCGATTTAGAGACCTTGATTGGCAGGGAAAGGCGTGGCTTTTGTCATGTTCACATATGGCAGCCGAAGTCACATTGTTAGAATGCTAATCTGTGGCACTGTGGGTTAGTCACACCTCACGCACACATACACACTGATTTTTTGTGTAAACGCTGCGTTTGAGTGTGTGTATGTGAGCGGCTCGCAACATATTCAACAGCTCAATTGACGAGCGAGGTGAAGAAAGACTGTTACCTCCTCCGAGAGATGACTCAATTTCAGACGCACTGCTCTGTGGGACCACCAGCGCTAAATTCTACATGCTTGGAGCATCAGTGAATCTAATCCACCGACAAATGTGCCTTTTGTCTGTAGGCCACAGCAGTGTATGTCTTTATTAACTGCTTAGGTGCAATTTGTTATTCATTTATGTGTAAAAAATATGTTTAAAGGTCAAGTGTTTAATGTTCACTATTCTCATGTAGCCTGATTTTTTTGCTGTTTAACATAAGGCTAGTCCACTTTGCAGCTCCTTCCCAATAAAGCTTTTTGGGCATTTGTGGGCAAAAAAGGTCCTTTGTCGATATCATAGCAGTATATGAAGTACAGTTTACACAGAAGTAAGCTAAGAAGTAAGCTGATCAGCTTTCTGTTGGTCAGCACTGCCAATTTGCTTAACCATCTTGAATCCAATCTGAAATCTGCATAGGGAAATTGTTTACCTTAATGCATAATTTCCAGTCATGTGGATTCCTATTGAAATGACTGCATTTCTATCTGACTGACAAAACAACAAATGACCAGTTGTTGTTTAGGGTGCGTTTATATTGATACCACAATGATAGACTGGTGTGGAAAAAGTAATAAATACAGATAATTTTACATATAAAACTCAGAAACAAATAAGAATACATTATTCTGCTCTGCATGTCTAGAAAACTGGCACAAACAAAACTCTCAACCAACATTTTTTTGTGAAACCTGTTTGAATTTTTTTTTCTGCCACTAGTGACCACTAAATACACTTCACCTTTAAGTGGTGATAGTTATCTTTATCAATATGAACTGAGAAGACTTTCATATTAGGGTGTGTATGATTATGGGTCATCTGTACAGTATTGATGGCTTGTTTTAATGGTGAAACAGGGTGTTTCCAGTGAGACTACTGTACTACTTTCCATTGAGAGAGAGAAAAAATAAACAGTTTTGTCATTTTAATGACTCGCCCTGGGGTCAGTTGTTTTTGCTTCCTGTCTCTGTGGGTCAAATTAAACAGCACCACTATTGGAACGAGCTCGCACCGTTTTGACACAACCATAAATCCTGAACATACACATACAAACACACATACTCAAGAGAGACCTGAGCTACTTGGCACCCCCGGAGACCCTTTACTACCAATATTCTCTGCAGTTCACAATTCAGCTGAATATCCAACGCACTGGTCTTACCTCCTAACCCCAGTCTGACATCCGATTTAAAGAGGCTTAATATGTTAACTGCGTAATGCCGGGAGGAATTTGAGCAGCGCTTTTCGACTGATTATCAGACCTCTGCTTGGGTCTTTCTTGTGCTGTTTTTTCTCTGAATCATTGGGGTCCAGCACGACATTGCAACACTTTTCAGCTCTTATCTTTTGATGAAGGATGGGATAAATGTACTAACTCTCTCCTCCCATTCCCTCTGGATAAAGTGTTCGGGTAGATTGAGGAACAGCTGAGAATTCGTCACAGCATTTCTTTTTGAGCAGACACACTGAGATAAATGTCGCACACACACACACTAATTCTCAGTGTCAAGTAAGATAGGGTCCTAAATTAACTCTCGCTCTCTTACAGTCTCACTGCACATGGGTAGTTGACATTAATACTTTTGGGAAGTTAACAAGGCGAATCTAGGATTTCACTGAAAGGGGAGCTGAGCTGAGTTGATGTATAGCTCAGAGTAATATTTATTTCCTTTAGTCTAAAGTTGCTAAACCAGCAATAATAAAAAATAATAATAATATAATTTAAAAAATAAAATAAAATAAAAATTAATATAATTAAAAAAATCATATAATTCTTCTAAAACTATTCTGAAAAGCATTTGGCTAGTTTTATTTATTTATTTATTTTTATGTAGTCTCTATGACATCTTATTGGTTGAGAGACTACATTAAATATTTGTACTTTTAAAAAATAATAAGCCTCAGGATTATTTAGAATGAACTACTTAGCATAAAGGTGTTTAAAATAAATTATCACTAGTTACAGGGCAATACAATACAATTTCCCTCACACATTTACATTAATTTGAACCTAAAATCTTGATTTTAAAAAGTCAATGGACACATTAAATGTCAACTACTCCCATACAGACATTCACTCACACACATTTCTCATGCTGTTCACCGTGTAAATCAGCAAACACCGAAGCCTCACTGAGTGAGAGCGAGCCAGCGAGAGCAGCCTGTGAGAAGGTGAGGATCTCGAAGACAAGGGGAAGGAGAAATGCAGGGGGCACAGGCGCCCTTGCCAACTTTCTTAGGCATGTGTGTTTGTCTATGTGCATGTTGCCCGCTCAGGCAGTGTTACCATGCAACTGTTCAAAAACACAGTCCATAATATTTACACAGTTACATTTTTTTCCACTCAGAACTTCGAAGTACGCAGAGGAGGAACGAGATAGAGAGACAGAGCGCAAGAGAAACAGAAAGAAGCAGAGAGAGAGAGAGAGAGACATATATGCAATTAGAATGTGCTCTATGAATGAATGGATGGTTATATGTGTGTGTGTGTGTGTGTGTGTGTGTGTGTGTATGCATATGTATGTGTGTAGGAGGTGAAGGGTTTGTGTAAACAAAAGGATTTTTTTACTTTTTTTTTAACTTTCTGACCAATTAGCATACTTTCCATGTCTGGTGATGTTAAAGGTATTCCAAAATAAACCTAAAAATAAATAAATAAGTGTGTTATTATTTTCACATCCTTGTGTTGTTCTCTGTATGCTTTTTCAAGTGAAACACAAAAGTAGGCATGTCTATCTATCTATCTATCTATCTATCTGTCTGTCTATCTATCTGTCTGTCTGTCTGTCTGTCTCTCTTTTAAACAAACCAGTGTATAGCAAACATTCAAAGATAGTCTTGACAAACTTTGCTCTTCTAGTTAAAAATTCCAGTATATGGATTTCAATTCATTTAAATTCTGTTTGCTTACATTCAAATTGTCCTGTTTGGAACCTTAATTCAACTTCAATTCAGATTTATCAGCACAGTGGATCATAGTCATAACATTATACAGACACAGAATTTAGCACCTGCTTTTCTTCAGCTAACAGAAAAACCTGAGGAAGGATTCAAGTGGACCTCTTATGTAATACTTTATGAATAAAACTCTGTCTCTATCATCCTCTCTCTCTAGTTGAGGCATCAGCAGTGGAGTTTGGTCATGGAGAGTGCCGTTCCATCTGACCGGGGAAACTACACATGTGTGGTGCAAAACAAATACGGGATAATCAAACACACTTACCAACTCGACGTGCTGGGTATGAACACGCAACCCACACACATTCAAACTTTAAATCACTTACCTTCATTGCTGACTGCCCTCCGTCTCTCCATCTCTCGTCCAATCAGAGCGCTCTCCTCACCGGCCCATCCTACAGGCGGGACTCCCGGCCAATCAGACGGTGGTGGTGGGCAGTGATGTCGAGTTCCACTGTAAGGTGTATAGTGATGCTCAGCCACACATCCAGTGGCTCAAACACATCGAGGTGAATGGAAGCCAGTATGGGCCCAATGACGTCACTTTCTGACCAATTAGCATACTTTCCATGTCTGGTGATGTTAAAGGTATTCCAAAATAAACCTAAAAATAAATAAATAAGTGTGTTATTATGTTCACATCCTTGTGTTGTTCTCTGTATGCTTTTTCAAGTGAAACACAAAAGTAGGCATGTCTATCTATCTATCTATCTATCTATCTATCTATCTGTCTGTCTATCTATCTGTCTGTCTATCTATCTGTCTGTCTGTCTGTCTGTCTCTCTTTTAAACAAACCAGTGTATAGCAAACATTCAAAGATAGTCTTGACAAACTTTGCTCTTCTAGTTAAAAATTCCAGTATATGGATTTCAATTCATTTAAATTCTGTTTGCTTACATTCAAATTGTCCTGTTTGGAACCTTAATTCAACTTCAATTCAGATTTATCAGCACAGTGGATCATAGTCATAACATTATACAGACACAGAATTTAGCACCTGCTTTTCTTCAGCTAACAGAAAAACCTGAGGAAGGATTCAAGTGGACCTCTTATGTAATACTTTATGAATAAAACTCTGTCTCTATCATCCTCTCTCTCTAGTTGAGGCATCAGCAGTGGAGTTTGGTCATGGAGAGTGCCGTTCCATCTGACCGGGGAAACTACACATGTGTGGTGCAAAACAAATACGGGATAATCAAACACACTTACCAACTCGACGTGCTGGGTATGAACACGCAACCCACACACATTCAAACTTTAAATCACTTACCTTCATTGCTGACTGCCCTCCGTCTCTCCATCTCTCGTCCAATCAGAGCGCTCTCCTCACCGGCCCATCCTACAGGCGGGACTCCCGGCCAATCAGACGGTGGTGGTGGGCAGTGATGTCGAGTTCCACTGTAAGGTGTATAGTGATGCTCAGCCACACATCCAGTGGCTCAAACACATCGAGGTGAATGGAAGCCAGTATGGGCCCAATGACGTCCCCTATGTCCACATTCTTAAGGTACAGTATCAGAAGAATGCATGAATGAACCACTTTTAAGAGGATAATTCAAACTTTGTTTTTTCAAAAAACTTTTAGTATGCCTTTTTATTAATATTATGGTAATTGTGATTTGTTACGATGACAATGATTTAAACGTTTAGATTATAGTTTAATTTTTTCATTGCAATTCTTGGGGGGTTTTTTCTTGAAACTTTTATGATGAAAACATTTTTAGCTTTTGCTTGTTAGAATGGTCCATCATAGATGTTGAAGGCATTTTTTGAAATGTGTCCAAGTGCAGCTTAAATTAAACCACATATTAACTCTCATGTGACTCTTAGAGCACCTCCCTCGACTCCTAATCCCACCCATGTTAGCATCTCACTATAGACTCTGCAACTGGAGAATTAGGGGTCTCTCACTCTCTTTTTCCGCTCAGAGGAAGGCAGACATCTGTTTTAGGCTAAGCTAACCGCCGCGGTGGCGTCGCGCAGGGAGACAGCCATTAGAGGAGAGGGAGGGAGGGAACAAGGGAAGAGGCTCCTGAAAAAGCCATGGAAAAAATGAGTGCGGGAAGCGAGGGAAGGGCCGAGTCAGCAGGCAGAGGAGGGGAGTGCGTTGGCGGGCCAGACCGCCACGCTATTTTAGACTCCCACATAATTGAAACAGTATTTTACTGGGAGCCGCGCGCCGGCTTTTCCCTTCCCCGCAGTCTCATCTGCGCACCCTCTAAAGCCTTCCCCAGCCCTCCCAGACCGAGAGTGCTGAGCGACAGATCATGTGTAATGCAACGCCTGCGATCAAGGGAAAGAACGGAAACTGAGAATAAAGCAAATGAAGCGTCTGAAAGAAACACAGAAGCAGATATGTGTGGGACTGAAGATGATATTTGAGCATGTAGTTATAACATATAGTGACATCAGAGCGATGGCCTAGCAGTTAGCGTGTTGAGCTGTGGTGCCAATACAGGTGGAATCAGTTTGAATCCAGCTCGCAACATTTCCCAAGCTCGTTCCTGTTCTTATCCCGTAATTTTTAGTTTTTTAAATAAAGAGCAAATTGCACATATACAGTAAATCTTCATGGGTTGCAGTTTGCATCCGCTGAGAGTGTTGTGTATTTGCATGCACTGTCTGTGTTGGTTTAGTTACCTGATTATAAGGAATTATGCAAATCTGTTAACAGCACGACATTTTGCTGCTTTCATTTGTTGATAATAGAGTAACATTAATTGCTCTACGTTTTGTGAATAAGCCACAATCTATAAGAAGCCTAATTGGAAGGAAGATGTTTGACCTGAAAAGAATGACAATGAGTTCATTTAAATTTTAATGATGTACAGTGATAAATGCCATTCAGAAACAAATTCGGTTTCGGTTTGGTTGAGTTTGTGCATTTGAATTGAGGTAGCAAACAGGAATTCTAATTTGAATTTGACTTTAAGGAAGTAGATTTTTAAAAAATGTAATTTATAATTAATTAAAAAAATAATTTTTTTATGTAAATGTATTTAGTAAATTTTATTTTAAGTCTTTTAAGATCAAATTCAAGTACTGTTCAACTTCCTGTACTAGTGCAGATAATGCCTGGTTAAACTGGATTTTGGGAGGTTACTAGGTTTTTGCACTAAAAAACCAGAGTGGCGCAACTGTTTTGTGAATTTGCCCCTAAGTGTATCAGCATCTTGAAAAAGAGGTAGAACAAGCTGCGGGAGCATTTTAAATCATTAAGTGTTTGTTCATGTGTGAACGTGTTCGCCTCTGACTAAGTGTGTGTGTGTGTCTCTGCAGAGTTTTATCAGTAAGGTAAAAGAGGCCCACGATATGCTGACTCTGTATAATGTGTCAGAAAAAGATGCAGGCCAGTACTGCTGCAGAGCCCACAACTTTGTAGGCATGTCAGAGAATACGTTCTGGCTCATGGTGTCCCAGCCAGGTAAAAATCTCTTTCCAAACTTTCCAAACTTGATTTGTCAATCAAGACTTTGGTGGCGTAGAGTCAAATTCCCCTAAACTCCCTCTGTTTCTCCCTGCTCTTCTCGTCCCTTTTTCACACAATAAATAAGGTGACCTGATTCAAGGACTTGTTATGTAAGGCGAGTGTGTGTCTGCTTCGTTTAAATGCTCACTGCTTCTTCTTCCCCAATCAATGCAACAAGAGCATGTTTAATAGGAGCCGAGACTGTGCCACACACACTTTCTTATTAATTTTCTCATACACTACACACAGCTCTCTTGAGTATTGGGACACACACTTCTACATAAATAGGTCAGTTTCTAGTATCTAGTGAGAGGTTATATTAGGCTTAAAGCTGGTAATATTCTTCCCCGCTCTTTTTCTTTGCACCTCAAACAGATCTGGATGAAAACGAATGTGATCTGCTGCTGCTGATGGGGCGTTGAATTTTCCACCAGGGTTTGGGGTTTTACTTTGCTTCTAGGTCATCTCTTCATGTGCAGGATTGTGGGATTTCTGGGTTACTGGTGATGGGTTAACTCTGGTTCAGATCTTCCTCCCGGTGTCGGGTCTGCTCTTTTCCCAAGGGTTGTGGTTTACGCATCTGTCTTTCTCTCTCTCCATCTCTCCCTGCTTTTCCAGACTGCGGGAATAAATACTACGGATAAAGAGCTGGAGATTCTCTACCTGACCAATGTGTCTTTTGAGGATGCGGGGCAATACACTTGTCTGGCAGGGAACTCGATTGGCTATAACCATCACTCTGCCTGGCTTACAGTGTTACCAGGTATACTAGTCTCACTTTCTGGGGTTTCTCTTCACTCCTTTTCTTCCCATGTCTCCACACTTCCTATTTTCTCTGTTGTCCTTGAATGTTCATAGTTTTACAGTTCAAATGTTTTTGAAATGTTTTCAATGATATTCTCTATGGACCTTAGCCAGGGCAGACTGCAGTCTCGTTTTTATTTACGTCAAATTAAATATGCCACCCTGATTAAAGTCTTCTGAAAAACAACCCGGTAGTTTGTAATTGTTTTCAGATTTGAACATGACATATGCAGAGAAAAAAGACGGATGATGGGTTTTTCTCATAGACTGTTTCCACTCGATAACACACGCGCTCGTGATGGAAGTGCTTGTCGTGTTTACTGGAGTATTTACTGATGGCACACAGTCCCAGTATCTGTGAGGCCCGATTCATTAATTCTTACATCCTCTGCGCTCATCCTGTTATCCTGCTCTCCGTTCTGCTGCTGTAATTAAAATCGCTCGTCTCGTGTAGAGCCACTGAACTCTATCTGTGGGGCTCATCACACAAGTGCCAAATAAACCCCCCAGAGAGAGGGGCATTATGGGATGTTTGTACCTGCATGGGGGCGCGATAGCATGTTAATTAGTTTGTAAGTTGGCTGTAAATTAACTGCAGGCTTTCTGCTTTATAACTTTGAACAAAACAATAACATGATCTCTAATCTAACCATTAGTGGGGCTTATTTCTAAAGTTACTCTCTTTTTAAATGAAAGTCTCGAGGCTGTAGTTAGTAGCCGATTTAAGTTGGGTTTCATGTTTTATTCAAGTTGATAAACTGAATTTTGTGGTTATGTGTATTAGAAATAAACAGGGTCCAAAATGAACCTTTTGCCACATAGGTGGATGAACTGAGAAAATTTACTGGCCAAAAAATATTTCTAATTGCCCCTCAGCAGATTTTGTTCCTCTAATTTTATATTCCACATGTGTCTTGCCACATTTAGTTCTCGAGACTTTTAGGCAGATTTTGCACTGAGGAAAAGTTGTTTGAAGATGGTTTGTATATCTTTGAATCATTTGTGTTGCTTACATCAGACATTATCACACTTTGATTTATTATATTATGTTGCAGTCCCCAGTAAAAATGCAGTTATTTTCTCATCAAAGCAAAGCTCATCAAATATTACTTACATTTGGCACTTGTTAAGCGCTCAAACCTTGACAATAGACAACACTAATAGAAAAGTGAGCCATTTTAAAACATTTTAATCGATCGTTGTGTCTGAAATTCACATATTTCTGAGTAGGTACTTCTTTGAAATAAGAACTTAATTCGCAGCCGTTTAGAAAGTATGTTCTAAATAGTATGGTGTATTGTATGAATGCAATTCAGACGTACTACCACTCACAACAGTCATTGTTTCATCTATAGTGCAACACATTGGTACATTTGTCTCATAATGTCATCATTGCACATCTAACCTGTGCGCTTGTGCTCTGTGTCAGCGGTAGAGATGAAGAGAGAGGATGACTATGCGGACATCCTCATCTACGTGACAGGCTGCGTGCTCTTCATCCTCACCATGGTCATCATTATCCTCTGCCGTATGCGGATGAACACGCAGAAGACTCTCCCCACACTTCCTCTCTCTGTCTTGCTCTTATTTTCACGGTCTTATTCTCTTTCAGGGACAATAACATGCTGTTTTTATTCTTTACCCAAGCAGGTGTCCTTGGAATCTAACTCTTCCATGAATTCAAACACCCCGTTGGTCCGGATCGCCCGCCTGTCATCCGGTGATGGGCCCATGCTGCCCAACGTTTCTGAACTTGAACTGCCCTCTGACCCCAAGTGGGAGTTTTCACGTACTAAGTGAGTTACAACCTGAAGTGAACATCAAATGACCATAATATTTGTGAGTTTTGTCCCTTGCTGATTGATGATTCTGTTGCAGACTAACGCTGGGAAAACCGTTGGGAGAGGGTTGCTTTGGGCAGGTAGTGATGGCTGAAGCCATTGGGATTGACAAAGAGAAACCCAACAAACCTCTCACTGTTGCTGTCAAGATGCTCAAAGGTGAGTGTGTATAAATTAAATTCCAGATAGTATAAATTATATTTGTTTTTTACTGAATGCCAAAAAGCATAAAAGAAACATTAGTCCCAGTGCACAAAAAAAATCATAAATACAGTGAGAGTGCTTAACTGTAATTAAATAATAAATACTAATATACTAATAATATATCCTCCCATTCAAAATGTTGGGGTCAGTAACATTTTTCTGAAAAAGATTTCTATTTCACATAAATGCTGTTCTTTTGAACTTTCTATTCATCAAATAATCTGAAAAAAAAATGAAAACAAAAACAACAGAAATATTAAGCAGCACAACTGTTTTCAACATGGATAATAATAAGAAATGTTACTGGAGCACCAAATCAGCATATTAGAATGATTTTTGAAGGATCATGTGGCACTAAAGACTGGAGTAATGATGCTGAAAATTCAGCTTTGCCATCACAGGAATAAATTACATTTGAAAATATATTACAACAGAAAACAGTTCTTATAAATTGTAATAATATTTTACTGTTTTCTTAGATGACGGCACAGATAAGGACCTCTCGGACCTTGTGTCTGAAATGGAGATGATGAAGATGATTGGAAAACACAAGAACATCATCAACTTGCTGGGAGCGTGCACACAAGATGGTCAGTATGCAGTATCCAGGCTTTTTTTCCAGTATGTTTAGCTTTTGTCAGTTTAGATTTTTCTGACTGAATTGTTTCTGACTGCGTTCACGCAGGTCCTCTGTATGTGCTGGTGGAATATGCCTCTAAAGGAAATCTTAGGGAATACTTGCGGGCGAGAAGGCCTCCTGGGATGGACTACTCATTTGACACTTGTAAAATCCCAAATGAAACTCTGACATTTAAAGATCTGGTGTCCTGCGCCTATCAGGTCGCCAGGGGTATGGAGTACCTGGCCTCAAAGAAGGTAACACATCTACTTATCTCAGTTTGTAAACTTTTTCAAATAGAAATAATTTAATATGCTTGAATTGTTTATAAAGTTTATAAATGCTGTCTACGGATGCCAGTTATTATTTTCCAGATGTGTACATCATAGTGTGTATTTATCAGACTTGAGCATAAAAGATGGCCCTCTTTCTGTTTGTGTTGCCAGTGTATCCATAGGGATCTTGCGGCTCGGAATGTTCTGGTAACCGAGGACAACGTGATGAAGATTGCAGACTTCGGCCTGGCTAGAGATGTGCACAACATTGACTACTACAAGAAGACCACCAACGTAAGTCGACACTATTATCAATCTCAGAATGCTTGAAGGATAGCGCTCTTGGGTGGCATTGGATTGAAACACAGCGGATGTGGTTACGCACTGTATTTCAAATGTCAAGCCTGCAGGTGTTGAATTTTGTGTGTGCTTAGTTTAGGAACTTTTGAAGGTGCGTTTATGAGAATGAATTAACTGTTGATTGAGGTCTGGAGTTGGTAATACGAACGTGTGGGTATTGGTGAGGACTGGGCAGTATTGAACACATCATGTTTACCTGGCCTGCAGTACATTGTGAAATACAGTAGCTACTGGGAAGCAACTAGCTAAGACTAGGGGTGCTGCTACAGTAACTTCACTACATTTTCAGTAACATGACATTAGCTTAGCTGTGGAAAAAAAAACACTTGTTTTCCATTCATTGTGATTTAAAAATGATTCACAGAGTCATTAGAATCAGCACCTTTTGTGTCGGTAGAACTCATTCTGAACTCATTCCTGTGTCTTTTTTGTTGCAGAATATACATTTGGGATTGAAAATAGTGACTTGGCTATTTTTAGTCATGTAATCTGAAAATTATAGGCAGTGCTGGCAAATTGTAGTCCATTACGGATTACAAATTACATGACAAAAAAATGTAGTTAGTAATGTAATATGTTAGATTACTCATTTTAGGTAATGTATTCTGACTACTGTTTGATTACTCTTAGATTTTTATGTTATTTACTTTTATATTTTTGTCCAGACATTTGTCCAAATCAATAATTAGTAAAAGTCATTGGATATGATGGAGATATAGTGTTTCACAGCTATATATCAGCAGTGTTAGTAACTTGCATAATTATCCATCACATACATTGCCTAACTCATTGAGAGGTGCTTTTGTCCCCAATTTTAGAAGCATGGATCACCAATTTATTTACTTGCCATTTAAATGGCCATTCTATATTGTTAATATAGTCAAAGCTAAATGCTATTAAACACAGTAGGGTTTTCTAGAAAGTAAATTTCAAAAGAGAAAAAAAGAATAATTAGGGAGAGTCAATAAATTATAAATAATTTACTATCTTTGTTTGAACAATATGTAATCATGTAATCCATAAAAAAGTAACTGTAATCTGATAATAAACATTTTAAAATATAGTATAATCTAATTACAGGTACTTAATTTTTGTAATCTGATTGCGTAATCCAGATTACATTTAATCAATTACTTCCCAGCACTGATTATAGGTTATAATTTAAATGAAATTGCTTATATACCTTCATTGTAGTTAAATTTTTGTTAATAGCATGTAGTGTGCTTTCTCCTTTTTAAACAGTTGGTTTTACTGTAGTTGAAGTACCTTAAATATGCTTATAATAGCTTTTAGCAAGATAATCTTAGCTTCCCTAACACTGGTGCAATAAACGGAATGTGTTTAATGGAACTGTTAGGTGTTGTGACGGCGGGTTTTAGATGTGGGGTGTGGCTGGTGAAGTATTTGGATATTGGATGGGACAGTTGGAGATTAGAGAGCACTGGAGAGCGGAACGATGTTGATGCGGACTGCTGAAGTGTATTTGCATTAGACAGGACAGTAGGAGATTAAGCTGCAGGCCTGTTGATGTTCGTTGGGCGTCTGTATGTCTATCTGGGTCAGCACCACTCTTGTTCTGACTGTTCTGTGTCCTTTCAGGGTCGTCTGCCTGTCAAATGGATGGCACCAGAAGCACTGTTCGACCGCGTCTACACGCACCAGAGCGATGTGTGAGTTTACATTGCCATGCATACCTCTTCTTTTTTCCTCCATCACTTCATGCCATCTGTTCATAAAGTTCATCAAACGGTAAAGGAATGCAAGTGAACACCATAACCCTGCAACAATAGCATCAAAGCCATCCAAGAGAGCGTGCCAGTGTTTCCTACACTGGAATTCACCGGCGATGTTCAGAGATGTGAAAAAAACATATTTGACCTAAGTTAAAAAGACTGAGAACCGAGAAATAAAACAAAGACAACACATCTTTCTGTTCTTTTGCAGGCTGCACTCAACAATAAACATACAGCATGACTAGTGTAGTCTAATTCACAAAAAATCATGTAATGAATCAGCATAAATATGTTATTACATAAATATAAATGTGTGTGTGTGTGTGTATATATATATATATATATATATATATATATATATATATATTACAAAAATCTGAATTGTATAGGAAACATTGGTGTTTGTGCATCTAGTGCATCTAGCATCTAGTCTATCGTTCAGAAATGTGGGAAAGTTATGATCTTAAGGCTGCATTTATTTGAGCAAAAATACAGTAGAAACATCAATATTGTAAAATATCATTACAGTTTAAAGTAACTGTTTTCAATTTAAATATATTATAAAATGTAATTTATTCCTGTGATGCAAAGCTGAATTTTCAGCATAATTACTTCAGTCTTCAGTGTCACATGATCCTTCAGAAGTCATCATAATATGTTAATTTAGTGATAAAGAAACATTTCTTACTATTATCAATGTTATTATTATTAGTATTATCTTATTATCAATGAAAACAGTTGTACTGCCTAATATTTTTGTGATATATTTTTTTCAGGAGTCTTTGATGAATGGAAAGTTCAGAAGAACAGCATTTATTTATAATAGAAACCTTCTGTAACATTATAGATGTCTTTGCTGTCACTTTTGATCAATTGAATGCATCCTTAAATAGATTAATAAATGTGTTCAATTAAAAAAAACAAATCTCACTGACCCCAAGCTTTTGAACGGTAGTGTGTGTGTCTGTGTTTGCACAGCAGGTTTTGATTAGTATGTTAGTATACTACACACTGTCTCTCAGTAGACCGAACACCCATTCATCACACTCAGACTGGTACCCGGAGCTGCACTTTCCAATATGTCTAAATACTCTTTAATCACAGTTGGCCTGAGACAGCAGTAATAGAATAATATAATTTGCCTCTGCCTATAGGCTGTACTTATGCTATGATATATGAGCAGTGAGCCATTCATTCACTCGATCTGCTCTGTATGTGTGTGAGTTTGTGTGAGCACCACGCTGATGGGCGTAAATGAGATTTGACTCCAACATAAAGCTAATGAATGGATAGTGATATAATGACGAGCCAATTATTCAGCCCCCATAAGGCTTCTAACTGACTGTGTGTGTGTGTGTGTGTGTGTTTGGCCGGGTAGCATTAGCTGGCTCATAGCTCCTGTTGTCTCTTAGCGTGGCTAATTTGATTAGCACTGCTCAGTGGTGGCGTGGGAGGAATGGGGCCAAAACAAAAGAGCCCTGAGTTAACAGAGCAGCTTGTGATAACACTCACCCATATACACATATGTGCGCACACACACTCACTCTAGTTTAATAGACTCACGTCTCATATCACCAACATACATTATAAGCCTCAGTGAGAACCAACAAAACTCCTCTCTCACATCTGCCAAGTATCTACACCCCAGAGAGAGACAGGCAGACAGACAGATAGTGAGAGTATTGTGACTCTACTATTTCAAGCACAATCAGCATATATAGGCCTAACAAGTGTTTAGACATTTCATTTATCATTGAATTGGACTTATGTTTTGTACTGTACTGTAAATGTGTGATTGTTGCCTCTTATTTGCTCTGAACTGTGACCTCTCTTGCATCTCAGGTGGTCTTACGGAGTGTTGTTGTGGGAGATTTTCACACTGGGCGGCTCACCGTACCCAGGTATCCCAGTGGAGGAGCTCTTTAAACTGCTGAAGGAGGGTCATCGGATGGACAAACCTGCAAACTGCACTCATGAACTGTACGCTTTTGATCTTCTTTGCTTTTCATCTAGAAAACTCTTAAGACCTTCTTATTCTTCTCTTAAAATAAAGCTGTAAAATAGGGCTGAACGATTAATACCAATATGATTTAGTGCGATTATTAAATCACAAAAGCTACAATTTAGTTTAATATAAAAGAGAGAAGAAACAAATAAATAAAGCTCCACGGTTTAATGTTTCAAAATGAAGAAATTAAGGTAGCCAAAAACATTTAGTATTGTGTGTTGTGTATATAGTATATAGTATTGTGTGTGTGTGTGTGCGTGCGTGCGTGCGTGTGTGTGTGTATATATATATATATATATATATATATACAATACTATATATATAGAGAGAGAGAGAGATAGAGAAAGAGAGAGCTCAAATACTCCTTTATTTTACAGTGAAATAATATTATTACAATCGTAAAAAATATTTTTTATTTATTTATAATAGTAACACAAAATAACACACACACACACACACACACAAAAAAAAAACATTTTTTGAACAAATTGTGCAGCCCGACAAACAAGCAAACCTGAACTCTAAAAAAAAAAAATGCATTTTATTTTTATCAGAAACGTCACAATTCAATATTTGCTGCCTTCATGTCCTAATTACTGTACTTTGTAATAACAATCCAGACGTTCTATTCGAAAACTGTTCACATCCTCAAACTCAAAATGATGTTTATATGGCCGTTAATCTGTGTAATTTGAGTAATCAATAGACAAACCCACAATAAAACAAGTATAGTGTTTTATTGTGTTGTGTTGTGTATAGTTGTGCAAATGCCTAAGCTAGTTTATTTAGCAGGACATTAGTTATTCAACTGTATTGTTTATCATTTACTTTCAGATTATTCTTGCATTATTAAAATATCAACAATAGTCATTTATAGGAATTAAACATAAAATATTACAAGATAAATGCTTAACTACATTTACCTGATGCTGGCATCATTTAGAGTTTTTTTTGTGCATGTGCTCTCGGAAAAGTCAGTTTACGAGTTATTAAAAGTAATTACAAAACTGCTTTTTACAAGTCTGAATCTCATAATTACAGTAATTCCAACATGACGTTGATGCACCTATTACCCATTAGTATAAAAATTGTATTTCTGGCATGTATTAAATGCATGTATTGTTTCGTGTTGTGATTTGTGCAGGTACATGATTATGCGGGAGTGTTGGCACGCTGTTCCTTCACAAAGACCCACGTTCAGACAGCTGGTGGAGGATCACGACAGGGTTCTTTCCATGACCTCCACTGATGTAAGAGCTCTTGTGCAGCAAACCAAACCCCTTAACTCTTATTAACCTGAACTCGCCAATTCTGATGTGTGTGTTTCATCCATCAGGAGTATCTGGACCTGTCGGTGCCGTTCGAACAGTATTCCCCTACCTGTCCAGACTCCAACAGCACCTGTTCCTCCGGTGACGACTCTGTGTTTGCTCACGACCCTTTACCTGACGAGCCCTGCCTCCCTAAACATCACCTCCACAGCAATGGGGTCATACGAACATAAGGACCCAGGACAGAAATGGTGGTTTGTGGGGACCTTCCGGTTCGCTGCACTGGACCAGCATGTGGCGGCAGTACAGACGGGGCTCCTGGTTCAGTGTGGATCTCATGAAACGCTCAACGAGAAGCTTCAGACTTCCAACTGCTCACAGGTCTGAAGGACAGATTACGCCCCTCTCCTTCAGCTCCTTTTCTTCCAAATCATTATTCAGCTTTTTGTCTATGAAAAGAGAATTCCTATTTTTATATTCGGCCAGTTTCGCTTTTCCTTTGCGCGACGCAGTCAGAAGGGTCAAACCATTCCGTGCCTACCAAAAAAAAAAACAGACAAATTACTGGACAGGAAACAAAAAGAACGGATCGACACTGTGTTACAGCACGGTTCTGAAGCAACAGACAGAGTCGTCCTGTCACACATGGACAGGAAGTGGTTTTACAGCAATATCTGACTGGAGTGAGAATCAAACCCATGGCCAGTCTCTCCTCTCCACTCCTCTCCTCACAAAGAACATTTTTCATCCTTTTTTAATAAGAAAAGAGAGAAAGGTCTCCTAGATGTGAGATTTAATTAGAAGATATATAACTGTGTGCTTTGTACGTATCTTATAGTTTTTATTGTAAATATATAGATATAAATATGTATCATATTGCAGTCGGTAGCAGTGTACTTAAAAAAAAAACCTAAAGAAAAAAGAATGACATTTTAAAAGCAAGTGAGCATACACTGTTGAGATCATGTAAACATTTAATCTTAAAAAAGCAAAACAAAAGTTTTATTTGAATTAACATGTATATTTGTAAAGCTATTTATAGACGTAAGGTTTTTAAGGGGGTCTAAAATTATAGTCGGGTTTTGGTGCTGTAAACAAAGGGTTTTTCTTTTAAATTTTGTAAGTTATTTACCACAGAAGTGCAAGATTTCAACCGGTGGGTTGTATTTTATTTTTGCTTGTTTTCTTCCATTTCTTAGTTTACAGTGACAAGAATGTATGAGAAGCTAATTGGCGATATCAGCAGAGCAAAATGATGAAATTATGAATTCTAAAAACGAAAAAAGTATGCCAGAAGTTGCTTTGCCCGTATCTCAGTATTGAATTTAATGATAAAAGGACCACAAGTGCTTCTGATCTTCATGAGGAAACTGCACCGGTGTGTATTTTTAACTCCAGTCAGACTCACACTTAAAGCACTTTTCATCATTTTTGTATATTTAAAAAAAAAATCTCCATATTTGGGCTTCCATGCATGAGATCCGTTCACCATAGTATTTCAAAAAACAGTGTTGGTTTTCTCTGATTATGAGCGCTGTGGTCTTTTCATCCAGCTCTATGATATGAAGGAGTGCTATGTGGGTAAAACCTACCATAGCATATGGTGAAACCATATTATGAGTTTGTCGCTCTTATTTGCTCTTTTGCTAATGAATATGTATAATAACATTTTGAGTTAATCCTCCGGGTCGGTATGTTTGCAAAGTGCCAAAATCTTTCTCTCTGCTCTGAGTTTTATGTTAATAAGTACAGAACCGTTATTGCTATTCAACTCTAGCGTGCATGGTTGTCAGATGAGTGTCTCTGGCCCTGCGAATCTAAGCGAAGCATTATGGGATAGCTTGGTCGTGTCTCAGGGTGTCCTCAGACAATTGCATTCAAGCAGAAAACCGGCAATAATATATAATGGGGGAAAAAAGAGGATGATTCACTTGCTGCTAAACTACGAAAACTGTAGATTTGATAGGAGGTGACTGTACAGGTGCCGAGTGAAGCAGTCGCTCCCTCCTCCTGCAAACCATTGAATTTTTGTACTTGTCAAGTGCCTGGGAGGGAGTTGAGTGGCTGAATATTGCGACGTACGGTTTGAATGTACGGCCACATCAAGAAAAGATATAAGCAGGGTGTTTCTTCGAATGAGAACTGAGTACATATGTGTAAGGCACTTCGTTACCTTAATTCTCAGATTGGGTTCTTAAAGATATGGATGACGTTGTTCTGTAATTTCTTCTTCCAGCTGAGGGACATCATGTTCTGTTGGATACAGTGTTTTGAGTGATTGTCCATTACGTGTGGAGTTATGCGTTTACTGTTTGGTGGTGTGGGATGGCAGGGCAAGCGATCGCTCTCAGCTTCGTTTTTTTTTTGTACAACCTGTAACCTCTGGCTTACCTCCGCATCCTCCGCTCTACTACTGACAGCCCTTTTGCATTGTTTCAAACATATAAAACTATTTTGCTGGTCCTTCTCCCTCCTTGTCACAAACCCACATTATTTATTTCCTTGTATTTATGTTTTGTTTTTCTTCATCCGCTTGCTTCCATGACCTTCTCTTATTCATTCCTTCATGCTTGTGTGTTTTGGGATGGAGGTAGAGCCAAGATGCGTTTAGGGGTTGAAGAAAGTTTTCTTAAATGTTTACAATGAACATCCAGACAGTTTCAAAGGACAATGTGTTTCCCAGCACTTTGGAAGTGGCTGGATGTTGAGCAATACTGGTCTGATGTCGACACTCTTTCATTTTACGCATTTGTTTTTTCCTCTTAAGCTCTATTTGATAGTGCCATTCAGCTCTTATTAGAATTAAGATATTAAATTAAGTTATAGATTTAAATTTGCAAATGATTGTTATATGTCGAGTAGATTTTATATAGGTGTGTTTTTGTTTTGGTTTTTTTTGTTTTAATAGGGATGAAAGCTTCTTTACAGTATTTTCTTACAGAAGAATTGCATTGCATTCCAGGTAGATTTCTTTCTTTACGCGGTGAGGTAACACGTTTGCAGAATTAAATGCATTCAGCATCTGCATCCCTCTCTGTTTAACAAAAGAATGGAATAGTTGACTAACAGTGTTTTGTGTTATTTTTCCATATCTCTGTATCTGTGGAACATTCCGTTCTGTTTCAGTTGTGCCCCTTCCGAGCTCTTTACACTCTATCAGTCTGTGCCTGACGGAATTATGCTGTCAATCAAAACCTTTTCAATAAACACAACAAAACCAGTGCTCGCTTGTCACATTCTTTTTAAATCAATACTGGCCACACTCAGTATTTCAGGTTTATTTAGCCAATAATTATCAAGAGTGGGAGAGAATTTGACTACTGCAGAATATTGATGCGCCGAAATTTCGGTATAGGCAAAAATATTTGAATGAAAAAAAAAAAAAGGGCCAAAATGGGTTTTGAAATTGCTGAAATCATTATCTGAAACACTAACATTTAAATAGCACTTTTAAAAAAGTTGTTCAATAAACTTCATTAAATTAAGGAACACATAATTAGTTTAATACCAGAACAAAAGAAGTTTATTAAACAAATGCCTTTTTCTAACCAACTTAAATTTAAGTTCCTATGTCATACTTGCATGTATGCTAAAGACAATTTATAACACTTAGAAAAAAAAGTTCAAAAGCTGTCACTTTGGCAGTACTCTTTTAAAAAGCACTAAAATATATACCTTACTAATTTGTACACTTTAGGAACAAATCTGCACTTTTAAGTTACTAAAATGCACCTTTTATGGGTAAGTAAGGTACAAGGGTACTGTCCCAGTGACAGCTTTTGTATCTTTTTTCTGAGAGTGTATTGTATACAGCATACAGAATGAGCAAGTAATTGTGTCTTATTTCATTACTGGCATAAGTACAGTTTTTCCGGTTTGAGTGTAGCTACATCATGGCAGTCATGTAACCAACCAACTGCTTATCAACTAATATCACCCAACTGCTTGATATTGCAAACTGGTGTGTCTTACCATTTTATTTTAATGTATTATCTTAATTATGAACATACTGGTTTGTAGTGCAAACAGTTTTACCGTTTACTGCACTTTTGTTATTCTTCTTGTTATTTCCTTACCGTGGCTAATGAACCGGAAGTCTCGCACATTCACAGAAAACGGCTTGCTTCCGCATTGAAAAATAAGGTGGATACATTTTGTGCACACGTCATGGATAAATTACAACAAATAAACATGTCAACATGTCAGCAGTGTTGAAACACTTCACCGTGACCAAAATTATGCTAGATTAGCACTATGCAAAATTTGATTGGTTGAAATATCGAGAGGTGACTTTTTTACAACTGAAACACAAAACATCCTGAACAGCATGAGTTCAGTTACCCAATTACCCAAACTGAATTACCAAAACTTTACTTTCACTTTTTAGTTTTCAGTCAAATAAAAACTTTCATTTAGGTTTAAAAAAAAAAAACGATAATGTGCAGCTATTTAGTCATTAATGCAAAATGAACCTTGACAGCGTGATCAGGATGACCTTATGAGTTACCTCAAAAAAACAAAAAAAAAGTCTATTACAATGTAATACAACAACAATTTAATATAATAAATCATCATTCATTTACTAGTTAGCATTTTGTGTGTATATTACTGGTTTCTTTACTCGTCTGAGTCATTTTCATTTCCTTGCTATATATATAGGGAGAGAGATAAAATACTGAAGTCCTCCAAGGCCAATTTATTACAGTCAGTGGTCAAGCTAAGTCGTATAATGACACTAATTAACCTGTATGTTGATGTAATAGCAAATTGGTGCCATTAGCAACTTAAGCCTTATTGACAGCATTACGAGCATCACCAAACCAACAATGCCATGATGAATGCTGTCAATAGAGCCTAAGTTGCTAATGACTCCAAATAGCTATTCTAACTGACATTGGTATGAAAAAAAGAAACTGCACAAAATCATACAAAAGACATGAAAGTAGCACTGTGATTTTGCTAGGGTGCACGACTCAGCAACTGGCCATTCTAATTGTGGGATCTAATTACTTGAAATTATCACAAAGAAACTGCAGGTATAACACACTCACACAGGGCAGGAGAAAGAAATTGGTGTAGAATCTACTCTGAAACCATTTTCACTGAGAAATTGCTAGAAAATTTCACAAATAATTACAAAGAAACGGCAAGTAACACCCAAAATGTAAACATAAATGTGTGTGTATAATATATGTAATATAATTTAATACAATAATGTAATAGAATAATTAGCCATCATAATAGGAATAATGTTGTGCAGAATAACACAAAAAACTTTTCATAAGTTTTGGACTAGGACACTTGTGACTGTGAGTGTTTGTTTGCTGGAGTCCTGCCGGCTCTCCAGAGCTGAAAGACTCAAATATGTCCTGAAGGGGAACATCCTGCTTCCCCAGAGCTCTGAAGAGACTCATTCAGTGCCTTTAGATGTGTGTGTGTGCACTCGTGTGCATGGACTTCACTCTGCAGCTCAAGAGCTCCTTTCACAAATGTGTTTGAGAGAGCCAGGTCTAAATTGGTGTGTCTGATTGAGAGCTGTGTTTGCTCAGGGGGAGGCTTCGCATCCCTCATTCCTTTACACCTCTTTTTTCATTCTTGCAGGGTTCTCTGACTCCAAGAAGCCTCGAATTCTCTCGTTTTTCCTCCCTGCATGTCATCTTTCACTGCTGTCACCCTATTACCAGGTTGTCCCACTGTGCAGTAGCTTGGATGTAATTGCTCAGGGTTCACTGGAAATCAGTCACCTCACACTCTATGGGATTTGTCAGATCTGTAATCTTGCCATAGCCATCTGTATGTTACAAAGCACTTTACAAATTTTGGTTATATTTCTGCATAATTAGTTTTGCTGAAGCTAACTTCAATGAGGACATTTGTTTATGTACAGATGCGTAATGTGTTTGGTCACACAGTGGCACGAGTGATGTTATCCTAAAGAGCCCTGAAGGAATGAGCTGTGCGTTGCTGCAGGAAACCGTATGAACATTTCTCTGTCAATGGCATGCTCTCCATCACTGAAAATCATTGCTTTGTGAAATCAGAAAATACAGTAATGCACAAACAATTGAACAATAAATATGGAAACACAAAACTTATATTGAGACCTAAAAAAAGTTGGAATTATTGGTAAATATGAGCAATGGTGGTTGTGAAAATAAAATCTGCATTGTTTTTCGTTCAAAATATTTACAAAAATGTAACCCAAAATTGAAGTAAAACAATTGAAAGTGGCGGGAAAATTACATTGTGAAATAAAAGTTATTCTCCATTACACACTGGCCACAATTATTAGCACCCCTAGAAATTCTTATGAATAAAATACCCATGAAATATATTCCCATTCATAGTTACTGTACTTTTTAGCACACCAGAGTGACTACAAACATGACATTTTCCAGCCATGACTTCCTGTTTCACATAAGTATAAATATGAGTTAATACAAAGGCCAAATTCCCTGAATCATCCATCAAAAACTAGACTAGTAAACTAGTAAAACTAGAATATAGTTCTGATGTGCAGCAAAAAATTGTTACGCTTCAAAAAACAGCCTGTAAGAAAATAGATTAAGCATTGAAAATTCCCATTTCAACAATCAGGGCAACAATTAAGGCATTCCAATCAAATCAAGAGGACTTGTGTCCATATCATCTTAATGCATGGTGAGAAGGATAGTTTAAGTGGTCAAGGACTCTCCAAGAAACACAGCTGGAAAATTGCAGAAATTCGTTGAGTCTTGGGTTCGGAAAGCCTAAAAAAATATCAAACAGCACCTACATCACCACATGATGTTTGGGAGGGTTTTAAGAAAAAGTCCTCCGCTTTCATCCAAAAACAAACTCCAGCATATTCAGCTGCCAGACATGACTGGAACTTCAAACGGGACCAGGTTCTATGGTCAGATGAAACTAAAAAATAGCTTTTTGGCACACGTGAGATGAGTTTAAAGGGATTCAGAGGGATAAAAAAGCACAGTTAAATATACTGTCGGATTTTTAATGCTTTGTGCCTATTTTTCTAAACGTGGCATCATGGATTCTATCAAATACCAACAGACTGTCAACTAACCAACTGACTGCCTTTGTTAGAAATCTTACAAATTGGCCGTGGTTGGACCTTCCATCAAGGCAAGGATACAAAACAAACATTAAAATTAACACAAAAATGGGTTCTGCCACTGCCGTCCCAATCCAGTGACCTGAACCATAAAATAAGTGGGGTGAACTGAAGAGGAGAGGCACTAACATGGATCTCAGCATTTGAAGCATCTGGAGAGTCTAATGGAATAGTCTCTGATCAGGTGTTCTCCAACCTCGCATTGCATTATGGGAGAAGACTCTTGGCTAAGAATCTTGGCAAAATGGAAGTTGCAAAAAGTAGGCCTATTGAATAAAACGGGGTGTAAATTAAAAACTAAATTAGCAAATGTTTCTATTTATAACACATTGGCTGATGCAGCAATATCCTGCACATGCTAAATGTTACAGTTTAAAAGTAAATGGCCATTGTTGTTAAAGGGGATAGTTCACCCAAAAATGAAAATTCGGTCATTAATATTCACCCTCATGTCGTTCCAAACCCAAATTAAGATATTTTTGATTAAATCCGAGAGCTTTCTGACCCAAGGGAACTACCACGTTCAAGGCCCAGCAAGGTAGTAAGGACATCATTAAAATAGTCCATGTGACATCAGTGGTTCAACTGTAATGTTATGAAGCTACAAAAATACTTTTTGTGTGCAAAAACAACAATACGAAAAAAAAATAATAATGACTTTATTCAACACTTTCTTCTCTTCCGTGTCAGGCTTCGATGAACGTTCACCACATGACGCATGCTGATGACGCAGGAGCTGGAGTTCATTAGATGAAGATGAGTTTTTGTGTACAGAAGATTTGGAAAAATCTCTACAATGATTCCATTTCACAACAGCTCGAACAAAACACAAAATGGTGGACACTTCACAGGGTTTCATAATATTACTAATGCAAAAGCTATGTGTTTGTTCGAGCTGATGATAGGCCACAAGATAACTGTGGCACCTGGTACTCCACACTGCAGCTTTCACTGTGACTCCATTCCTCCCTGCTTTAATATGTGGTATACACTATAAACACACAAAAAGTAGCTGATGACTCACATGCATTTCAGGGCATATGAGTACACCTCAGGGTCCTGTAATCAGTGCACCATAATATATATAGTTTTCAGAATTAAAAGGGTCATATCATGAGAATACACTAACTTTCAGGACTCAAAACTTTCAAAAGACCATCTTTTGCTGCAATAACCTAGATGTTGGGTTTCTGACATCACATAAAAAATGCTGGGTTATTAAATATAAGCCAGCACTGGGTTAAAAAGGGACAGACCCAGCTATTGGGTTGTTTTGACCCAGCGGTTGAGTTGTTTTGAACCAATTATATTTAACCCAGCATTTTTTAGAGTGCAAAGGCTTTGCAAAGACAATGATGGAGAGATGTAGAATATATTGGACTCAAAAGCAAAGTGGCATGGGAAAAAAGCTTTTATTATATTTTACATTTAAAGAGGGAGTCTATAAGCAACAAATGGCTCATTTAATTATAATGGTCTGAGAGAGAAAGCGGAAAACCACAGAGAACACTTAAAATGATATATCAAATTATGTAACTTCAAATAATGCCCCTATTAAGTTTTAAAAATAAAAATGGCCTTTAAAACCATAACGTCCCTGACTTGTGAGTTGTGTAAAGATGATTATGGCTCTCTGTACCCAGTGCTGGTCTGTATCCTCAGTCAACACACTGAATACTTTTTTGACCATAAAGAAAGTCTCCAAAATGGCCCCACTGCATAAACAGACCTAAAAACAGAGGGTGCAGGAAATCTCCCCCCGACTGCACTTAATTCATCTGATTTGTGTATAAGTGTGTTTGCTGGACTCATGTTGTGCCAGACCCTTCTGTAATTGTTGCTGGTTTAGTGTGTATAGTGCACATACACACACACACACACACTCATCGGTGGTCTGAGGTATGCAATAAGAGGCAGAGTTTGGGAGGCCTGAGCATAATTAATACCTTCAATGTGGTTACAGAAAAGCCAGAGTCACTGACTATTTTTTGCTAAATTTAATAAAGTAAAAACATGTTTTCATGTGCATGTGTGTGCCCGGCTGGTACTGTGCTCTGACCAGACAAGATGTTTACCGTTAGTCTGTGGCGTTGGACGGCAGAGCGGCGACATTTTTCAGCCCCTATTAAAAACCCACTGCAGACACCAACGCTTATGACGCAAAAGCGGGAGATGGGGGAGGGGGCAAGGCGGAAGGGAAAAATGACAAGCAAGTGAGAGGTTGAGAGAGGAGAGATGTGTCAAACGTAGCGTCAGCGTGGAGAATCCTCTGACAAGTGGCTGAAGTCCAGACTGAAGCTGGCTGGGGAGGGACTCCCCGCCATACTGACAGAAGTTTACAGAGAGCTTTAGGAAATTTGAATTGAGTCTAAATGCCAGCACAGCAGAATGTGAACTCTGTGTTCTGAATGGTAAAAGAAGAGTAAGACACTCATGAGGACTGTTCCACATGCTCATTACCATTGGCTGACAACAGAGATGGCAGAAGCATCATGTCTATTCACTTCAGAATTTTGAGCCAACTGGATGAAAATAAAATAAAATAAAATAATTAACTTCAATAATTAAGTCACACTTATTGTTGGTGAAAAAGAATGTTTGTTAACTTTTTTTTCTATGGAACAACATGTCAAAAATGCTCTTTTCTTTACAATGAAAGTATATGATCACTGGCTGTCAAGATCAGCTGCAATTTTGCTTGGTTTATTAAATAAAAAACTATATATTTTTTCAGAATTTGAACTAAACAAATACTGACAGATTGACCAAACTAAACAAACTCACTGACTAGGGCTGTCAAAAAAAAATTGGAATTTAAAATATTCGTCAAATTTAAAATAAAAATCCACATTCGAATGCAAAAACGTTGCATGCATTTTCTAGAGGGACATCTATCACCGTTGCACTCGCGTCTCGCACAAAAGAGCCGCATGTTTAGAAAGCCATGTAAAATTAATGCAAGTTCAACTTGAAAATGAAAATGTATGATCACTGGCTGTCAAGATCAGCTGCAATTTTGCTAAGTTTATTAAAAGAAACAGTGGATGTTTGTTCAGGATTTTAACTAAATAAACTAATAAAAAAACTCACTAAATAGACTATTTATTCTTAAACTAAATGGATAGTTCACCCAAAAATGAAAAAAATTAAAATTAAAATTCACACTCATGTCATTTCAACCCTATATGACTATTTGTTCTGTGAAAAAACAAGAGAAAAAAGATATTTTGAAAACATTGGGAACCAAACAACATTGATATCCATTGTATGTTTGGACCAAAAAAAAAATTCTCAAAATATCTTCTTTTATGTTTCACAGAGTGACGTGAGGGTGTCACGAATCCGGTCTATGAACTTCAATTCACTCACCACCAGAGGTCACCCTTCCATTACATTGACTCTCGCATTACACAAACTGTTGCATGTCATCCCGGACTACATATCCCATCATCCATTGCACTGATTGCACACAGCACTGATTGCACACAGCTGTAACCAATCACACATTCACTATATAACACTCACTCTGATCCCTTTCAAACTGCCGAGTATTGTTTAGCGCTTATCGCTCATCGTGTGATAGCTACTTTACAGAGCCTTTTCCCTGTGTTAGTTCCTAGTTCTAGTCTTGAGTCTTAGTCTAGTCTCGCCGTGTTTTCTGATTTCCTGGTACCTGATTTTTGCCTGTTTATCTTGAGTTAACCCTTTGCCTGCTGTTTTGGACTGTGTTTGCACCTCGCCTGGACTCTAGCTCGTGTTATTGGATAACCCCTCATGTCAAGCCCTCTGGATATTGTTAGCCGCTTATCGACCACGCCCGTTTTGGATTACTCTTCTGTCTTGCCCTCGATATACCTGTTTGCCATTGTCTGACCCATGCCTGTTTTATGACCACGTCTCTGTCTCCTATTAAAGCTTTGCAAATGGATCCGCAAGTCTCATGTCTCGTTCGCCCCGTAACAGAGAGTGAGTAAATATGACAGAATTTTAATTTTGGGGTGAACTATCCCTTAAGTACCTAATTATGAGAGTAGTTCCAAAAGTTTTATCTCACCTAGGGCACCAAGTGAACCCAGGCTGTCATTGGCAGCCCCAATTAATAGTTGCAAGTTGTTTCTGATAGATGATATGAGGTTGTGAATACAAGAGGAAAAAGAGTTTGAAAAAGTCAGATTCATAATTATAATTCTTATTTCTGCCCTCTGGCTATGTAGGTTTTGTGGCAGCATATTTGGCATCCTAAATTCCTTCAAATTCCAGATGTTTCCACAGAGAGACGCATTCTGTGTGAAAGCTTTTGGCTCTGCAACACAACGCCACAATGTTTCAGGAAAGCAGGCACTGCGGACACACTCAAAGAGCTGCTCAAATGTACCTTTTCATGCTTGTCGCCAGAAGAATGTTCTGGCTTAAATACAGCTCAAGCTGTAACGCCAGCATCTGTGGCATGCTGCTGGTTACTCCAGAAAATTATTCTGACTTGTCCCTCAGTCTTTAAAAACCCATGTACAGTAATCCACTTACAATAGACATCTAACGCTTTCAAAGCATAAATGTGAAAGTTTGAAAGCAAATTATTTCGTAAAACAAAGTTTATTTTATCTCTATTATCATTTAGGATTACTTTTCAAGGTGAATGAACAACCGGCTATCCAGAAATAAGCTGGAATTTGGCTCCTTTAAAAATGCTTTATGGGTAGTTACAGTATCCTGGTATCTTTGCATGCAGAACTTATTAAGTTTACTGAATCTACACATCCTTTGTTTTTAAAAACTGAGGGATGAGTCGAAACTATCTAGGTAATGAAGTTGTATTTAAGCAGTTTTTTTTTTACAGAGCATACTCTTTAAATTAGTATGTTTCTATCAAAATGTCCTTTTTAGGGCTAATTTTCATTTCTTGTGCACTTGCAAACACGTTGAACTTTCAGGTCTGTACAAATATTGTGTATTACACTGTTCCCATATTGTGAAACATGATATTAAATTAAATCAGTTGCTCGAGTCCAAGTCAAGAGATCAGTTATGGACTATTGCATTGTCACTATCTTGGCTTTCGTTTGTCAGATCCTCTTGTAAGATATGAGAACTTTTCTTAATATATTAGCACTTTTTTACAAGTATTACGTCTAAACATCATTTCGCAAGTGAGTTCACAGCTGTAACACTGCGATGAAAGTTCAAAACGGAGACCATGTTAAGAAAAAGGGACATAAAGCCCCCAGAATGACTGTGTTTGACGTGTGAGTGTACGTCCGTGTGTTATTGTGTAAGCTTGTGTGAGAGAGCTCTTCTCCTGAAACTGGACCTTGGAATGTTGTCAGAGTAACGCTGCCAAATCAGCGATTAGTGAGTATGTGTGAGAGACAGCCGTAGAGAGGAGTGAGCTTTGGGGACAGGTGTCCTCAAACACACACACATCTCAGGCTCTTCATCTGTTGCGTATTGTGGGACAGTGCGGTTTGCTTTTTGGTGGGTATTTCAGCTATGTGCAGTAGCACGGAGTCCTGTCACACGCTGGTCTAATAACACACTCAGGGCTATTATTTCAACATGATTTTAATGTCAGTCTCCAACAGTGTCATATATTAACTTTTTCATTAAGTAGAAATATCTGCCCCCTGTAATAGATTTTCAGGCATGTTTTTTTTTTACCTTTATTTGGGCATATTTGTTTCTAATTACATTAATACACTGCATGCCATCTGTGTCAGTCAAACACTTTTTTTGTTTGATTCTCAATGATGACTGTTACTTTTAAATTGAAACCACTGAACAGGTCAAGAGGTTAGATTCAACCCTCATTGGAAAAACATGCCTGTGGTGAAATTTCTGCTAAATATTACGTTGCTTCTTGGACAAATTCATTACTCTTTCAAATCACTTTGAAATGTCCATTGAGTGGCACATTCAGTTTTATCTGTAATCAGTCTGATCAGTGTGAATCTGGCAATGTTTTATTATGTTGGTTGTTGTACGTATTGCAGCAGTGCAGGTATTTTACAGGACTCGTACCCGTGAAATCACTATGGTAAAAGAGTTTTGTAGTCATAACATAGTATTGTGCAAGGAAATGCTTCAAGTTTTTATGAACTGGATAACTTGCTACATTATACGCATAACTGATCAAGTAAGCAAACTCACTGGTTGCACGTACCTGTATAACAATTCTCACTCACAGAAAAAAAAGGTACAAAAAGTTGTCACTGGGGCCAAACCCTCAGGTGCAACAGCTAAAAGGTACATCTTCGTACACTGCAGTATCTCAAGACCCACCTAGAAACACCTTGAATAGAATATTCGGAAATATATCAAATGTTAGAAAACAGCTATATACAGAGGAATGAACTGTAAGAGCATTTTTGTCCCAGCTGAGCACAATCCCACTGCAGTGTCTGATAGGGAGAAAGACAGAGTGAGAGAGAAATGAAGAGAAAAAGAGCTTCAAGATTTGTTATCTCTCAAGTTGATCGGTGAGAAGCTTAATCCAGATGTACTCACAGTTTGGGTATATCCATAACTCAAGCACAAGGATTGCTGGATAAATGCTGGGGGTCCCAATTAGCCATTTCAAGTGGTTTCATCACTGCTTCTAAAATTCATTGATATATTCAAAACTGACATTTAACACATGCTCCAAGATCACCCTGATATAGTGACCATGTTCTTTATTCAGCAGCCAAACGCATGCAAGCATGAAGGAATGATCTATCTGTTTAGGTCTGCGACTATCTAATGGGGAATGTGTGCAGCAGTGTGTCTGTGATCCATTTCACTTCCAGACGAGAGCAAGTGATAAACTCTATCACATCCACAGAGCTGCAGAGCCCCATACAGAGCTCAGAGATGAAAGACGCAGACGTATGAGTGTGATAGGTGAGAAGAGATCCACACTACCCCAGATTTATTATTTATATCTCAAATTTGAATTGCATCAGGCTCATTCTACGGAAACAGTGCCTGTATTTTTCAATTGTGTCCCCGAATCGACTTATACAATTAACAGGACACTGAAGTCACATAATTTGATCATTTTAACTCTATTTAGTGTGTAATGCAGAGAGATTTGTTCAAATACAGAATAAAAAATTAATTATGATTAATTTAGAAAGAACTTATTTTTATTTTATTTTTATTGAAATTAAAATTTCATGTATCACTGTCTTTTTTTCTGCAAAAAAATTCATCTTTCTAAAATCATATCTAAGGGGATGACATCATAAAAATGTAACAAGTACTTAATTACATTAATAGAAATATATGTTTAAGTGCAATAACAGAAATAGGGATTAAAACAGCAACCTGTTATTTTGCAAAGCCGTAATCGCATATTTAGTATCATGTTTATAGTTTAACATTTGAATGTTGTCATTTTAAATCTTCAGTGAAATCACGAGTGACAGATGTGCACTACGATGTCTATTTCATAACTGAGAAAGCGTTAAAGGTCGAATAGTTTACCGCACACTCTGCTGTTATTCTGTGTGTTGGAGTGTTTGTGTGTGCTCAGAGCAGGCCGGTAAGTCTCATTAGCTGAGAATAAAGTAAGGCAGTGTTACATGTGTGTGAGATACAGAAACACACTGTTCAGTTTAGAGGTAAAGACTTTGACTCTACAGTTCAGTGGCAGTTAGATAGATAGATAAGAGGACGGTTCCAGCTTTAGCTCCAGTCAGAGGAATGCTGTCTGTTCATGGCCACTCGTAAATGGTGTGTGATTCAAAGGAATCTCTGTTGACTTATTTGCTGTGAAATTAGCAGTCATTATGCTGAGCAGAACGCTTCCACATGCTAAACCTGCCTCTCCATCCTGTGGAAGTAAACACTCCCAAAGAAGAGCGAGTTTACAGAGAGAGAGCTGAAAAAAAGATGTCTGTGTATGTAGATGGGAATGTGGATAGTGAAGGACAGTAAAACCTGACATACAGCTTAATAAACAAACTAAACAAACATTTCTTGAAAATCTAAAAGTGCAAAACTGTTTGTGTGAGGGTTAGTTTGGGGTTATGGGATAGAAAATATCATTAGCTCAGTTGAAAAACAATAAAAGTCAAATGGAAAGTCCCTACCACGATAGAAAATCAAATGTGAGCAACTTTTTAAGCACATTCATGCATCAGAGGAACACATGCTGATGTGCAAACAGGATGAACTCTAAAGATGGAATTCATCAGATGAAAGAGAAAATTGCACTGTGCTGTTAACTTGCACACACACACACTATAAAATAATACTTGATACTTGACTGCTTTCACACATGCAGAAGCCCACAGAGGACATGCATTACTAGTGATGTTGTTAAGGTCGGCATCACTATTACTATTATAAAGCTGTAATACATGGGGCGACATTTTGAGCAATTTTGCCGGGCAACTTTTTTTTTGAGTAATGTTGCTTGGGCACTTTCCCATTGAGAATGGGTAACAAATTTCTATCTGGATATTTTAGATCAGTCGTGGGCCCTGTGTCTCACCTGCTTGCCTGTTGATGGCAACATTACCCAAAAAGTTGCCCCGTGTATCATCATCCTTAGGCTATCATCATCCTGGTGGGCAATACAATCATCAATAATATAACAAGTTGTTTTCATTCAAAAGGGGATGCAAAAGGGTTGGGGGGTATATATATATATATATATATATATAAGAAAAACCTTAATTATATACAATATTTAATTATTCCTTTAGGCCAGTAGAGTATTTTTAGTGATGTTAAAGTTAACTATAAATCTGCTATGAAACAAGATTTATTGTGAAAAGAGATATAAAAATAATTTTAAAGGGGTCATATGATGCTATTTTAAAGATCATGCTTTTGTGTATTTGGTGTAACAGAATATGTTGACATGCTTTAATGTTCAAAAAACATTATTTTTCAAATACTGTACATTATTGTA
>NW_015636034.1:1093746-1104555 GCF_001515625.1 Sinocyclocheilus rhinocerous | reverse complement strand
TGATGCAGTACACAAGCCGCGGTTAAGACAGCTGACGTGCTATGATTTCTGACAGGCAGCTCACTCTCCTGTGATGTGACCCTGTTCCCCTCACACACACACACACGACGCGTTAAGGCCCTTTCACACGGGACGCGGCAAGCGGTGGAATTGCCGCGCGGCTGCCGCTTTCTCTTGTAGTGAAAGTGTTTTGTGCAGTTGAGGCGGTGGTAGGAGCAGACGTTGCCATAGTTACAATTGTCAACATCACCTTTGTATTTACTAAAAACTAAATAAAACATAACGGAAATTTGTGTTTGTGTCATTCTGCCATTAATTGTTGTCATTATTTTTTTTTGTTTTTGTTTGGCACAAGTTAAGTTTTCATAAAGGCCGAGGTCAGGGATCTTGGGCCTAAAAAGGTTGGTGACCACTGCTGTACAGGGATAGCCATTTTTAAATAAATTTAGTAGCAGAGCTACTGCAAGCGATTTTCAGTGCTGGAAATCCATTTATCCTTTGCTGAAACTTCCGTGTCTTCATGGAGAGCGCAGGTCATGGTTGCTTAGCAACGGCAGACGCCTCCGGAGCGCAAGCGCCCGAACGCTTTGAGAAAAAGCAGAAAGCGGCGCGCCTAGCGTTTTCCACGCGTTTTTAGGCGCGACATGTGAATGGCCCCTTAAGTGATATATATGTATATTAAATTACTCTAACAGTGGACAGAAAAAAACACTAAATAAAAAGTCAGTGTTTTCCAGATAATTTAATTAGCTTCTGTTTTAGTCCTACAACAATATAAAGGTCAATTAAGTTGGCAAAAATATGATGTTATTGAAGTTATTTAAAAATTATACTTTTACGAAGTATAAAAAAAGTCTTCTTAAATGAAGTATATATACATTTCCGCGCCGCCCGCGAAACCGCCCGCGTTTTGCTGCTTTCCGCATGTCTCCCATTGAGAATGAACTAGACATTCGCGACTGCCACGTACCGTGTGAAGGGGCCTGTGTTTGTGTGTGTGAGTGTGAGTGTGTGTGTGTGTGTGTGTGTGATTTTAGGAAAACAAGGCAAAAATAATAATCCATCTGTGTTTGGCAATCATTATTTTTCAGATTCTGCTCCTACACTAATTGCACTCCTTCCACCCTATTTAAAGAAAAAAATCCAATAGTCACAATCCACTCACTCTCACTGAAATCTTAAGATTGCGTGAATTCTTAAGCACTTCCTAAAGCGTGGTTAGGCATTTCCTTGATGCCCTTCATTTTTTTTCATGACAGCAAGTAAACTTGTGTAGCTGGCCAGGCCCATTTGAATGCACACCCATTGGTCCACACCACACAGCTCTGGTCTGGGTTTATTTTGGAGCCGTTTTCCGTTTACACATGATTTGTTCTGGATTGTCTTTAATACACTTTGGTTCTCAGCAGGGGTGTCCTAGGGCCCCTCATCCTGACAACTGTTGCCGAGGCAGTGAAGACCAGACCAGTGCCAGTCAATGGATTTCATTCAGTCCGTACTTCCTGAACAACAGAATGAGGGAGGGAGAGAAGAGAAGGAAAGAGAGAATGAGAGAGAGAGGAAACAGTAAAGTTTTGCGCTGGCATCTTCTTCCTGCGCTGTTGTTGCCAGCTGTCCTTAAAAATCCACCGCACCACACAATGCACTGGCCTCTGTCTCTCTTTACCCGTTTCCCTTCTGCCAAGCGGGTCCAACCGTGATCAATCGGCACATCTGGAACACACACACCACCTGCAGACAAAGAAATCTGGACACCCAACATGCTCATTGTGAATGCATGTAATTTGCACTACTGAGCCTTCCTGTCTGTTTCTGCAGCTCAAGCCAAGTGTTCATACCCAACCAAGAAGACAAGGGCAGGATACAGCGAAAAGGATGCAGAAAAAAAACATGTCCTATAGTATAAGCCCATTCCCTCGCTCCAAACTATCAAATTAGATCCAAGCAGG
Organism: Sinocyclocheilus rhinocerous; assembly: GCF_001515625.1. NCBI lineage: Eukaryota > Metazoa > Chordata > Actinopteri > Cypriniformes > Cyprinidae > Sinocyclocheilus > Sinocyclocheilus rhinocerous. The sequence continues at coordinate 1,102,606 of NW_015636034.1, read as the reverse complement.
TGTGTGTGTGAGCGTGTGTACGCGTCTGAGGCTGCAGAACGGCCAATATCACACAATGCTGGAGAGAGCTGCTGTTCTCCACGGCTTCAAAACCACTTTCTCACAGTTTTAAATACCTTACATGCATCCCACACTCACTGAGGAGGTAATAATGAAGAGAATATGAGAAAGATTTACAATAACAAACCTAATCTATGATCTCATATGAAATCTCATTTCAGCATGTTTTCAACACACGTCTCCAAGGCGCTCTCTAAGGACAAAGTCATTTGCAGATGAATAAAAAAAGAATATGTGTATGGACTTGATGATATACTGAATACATTTGCAATGACTTTCCTGATGACAACTTTTTTTTTTAATTGTACAATTATTTTTCAGAATACAGTTTTGTGTTTTAAAATATTTTAGTAAAAATTTATGTTGGTAAATATTGCTGTTTGTTAAATGATTATATTATTAAAACATATATACTAAATACACCTTTGTTTTATTATATTAGTTATATCATAATAAATTAATAACCCTTATGTTAACTTATTGGAAAACAATGTGAAAAACATGCTTTTATTCTTTGCAACTGAAGATTTTTTATTTTATGTCTTTTTAGTCTACTATATAGTAATTGTTAAAATGTTTGTTTCTCTAATAGAAGTAAAAAAAAAAAATGTTGTACAGGTTTGAGTGATTGATTCAAAGACCTATTCATAAAGATGGTCATTTTCTGAATGAATCGGCTGTATTGAATGAACAATTCACTGACTCACCATTAAGACAGACTTGCCACCACCTACTGGCTGTTTTAGTTTCATATTTAAATTATAAAAATTATTTTATTTTTGAATTCATTTTTAATATCTTTAATATTAAAACTGTATTTTTTAAAACAATCTCATAGCATTACTTATGCAATTGCAATTGCAGTGTAAATGCATTCATGCCAATTCTGAGCTGTAAATATACATAACACTTCAGATGCAGTTTCTGTTGCACATTTGCAATGCAAAGAAGGACTTTGTTGATACAGATTTTCATTTGATTGGTAACAGCCTTATAGTGTCTTATTGTTCTAAGTGAATTTATTGATTAGATTTTTTAAAAAGCCGTAAAAGACATACATTTGGGTACCAGCACACTCAGCAAAATACTGTGTAATTATCATTATCGACAAAATCCCATCATATAAAAAAGGACATCATATTGCACACCCCTAATTTTGAGATATAACCTAAAAAAAAAACACACACACACACAAGATATACAGTATATAGTTTGGCTGTGTGTCCCAGTTCTAGTACTCTGGTTTGCTACACTAACGCAGAGCTGCTGTGCTTTATATAAAGCAGTGTAACTCATCCTCCACTGCACCGGCTCTGAAATTACCTTTGAATAATTTCAGGCCTGATCTGCGATGGCTGTTAGTTTTCGCCACACTGACTGAATCTGGACCACAACTACCCTGCTAACACAGCATGTCTACGATAACACATCCACCCCATCAGGTCTGAACAACACAAACACACGAGTGGTGCGGCACACATACGTTACACAAACACACACTTGGAAGCTAAAAGCCTGCGCTAAGCATTATCACCAGGCTTGCAGTGGAAAGTGCGTAGAGCATCATCAGAGGGATAATAAGAGGGAGAGAAAGAGAGCTGTTGCCAGGCAACCAGGCTTGCTTGGCAGGTGCTTGGATGGATGTTTTTGGGACTGAACTGAAAGCCTCCAGTTAACCTTTTACATCTTTTACACTAGTATTTACCCTTGTACAGTAACATCAGTTCAAAAATAGAATACTGCATTTTTCATTTTTATCTAAAAAAATTAAATAAAATTAGCCAAATTATATAATAAACAAACACAAATGTAAGAGATGTGAAGACTCACATCACACAAGAATAGGAAAAACAAACTGAACAATCAAAATCCTTTTGTTTGTTAAAAATTAAAAATTAATGTTGATATATATGTTGTTTGTATGTATATATGTTGTTTTAATAAAACTGTATATGTAAATAAAATATATATTGTTGACATATATGGTTGCTACATATATAAAAACTCATCATATAGATATTATTAACATATACAAATTTTACTATGGAATTTTATAGCCTATATGTTAGAAACTTATATCTTGATCTATCCAGAGAATGTATGTACTGTATCAGTTTCTGTGAAGATATGTGCATCCCCACCAGGACATTCTTATCATTCAATAATGATAAACCGTGGTTTACTGGGAAACTCAAACAGCTTTGTCACGCCAAAGAGGATGCTGACAGAACGGTATGATAACCTTAAGCAAAAATATCACGGTTTCACAGTATCACAGTATTGTTGTTACAGCTCTAAAATGTGTTATTTTTCAATGACTGGGTAAAAAAAAAATAAAAAAATTCAGCTGAACACAATATATATTTTTTGAGCAACATACAGAATATTAGGAACAGTAGAATTTGTTTATTTTTTCTTTGATTTGTTTCCTAAAAAGAAGAAAAATAAAGACTGACATCTTTATTTAAACTAAATCTGTAATTACAGTTATTTTATTTTAGTTATATAATTCATATACATATCATTTATATAATTTCATATCATTTAGTTATATAATTTCATATACATAATTTGATTTAATAATAACCAAATTTGAAGCAAAAACAGATTTTTTTTTGACTAGCTTTGTGAAATTATACTACATGCCTGAACGAAATAAACAGCAGAAGCTCTAAATGAGACACATATTCACTCTCTGACAGCAGGTGGTGCTTCTGGAACACCAGATACAGAGTTTCCTTGGTTACCGCTCTAAACAAAGCAGCGCTGCGCTGAAACACTGCTTTAATATGAACTATACAGAGACGAAATGAAAAGAAAATACCACGTAAACTTTTCTGAAGACAATCAGTTCCCCTCAGAAACACATTCATATAAACCCCAAATCAATATTGAGGGAGTCAATGGTCCAATTGGATTTGTATGTTGGTTTCAACAGTTTTCGAACTATACCGTGGACTTTGGGGGAGCCCACTTGTTGTTGTTTTTAATAAGGGGGGGGGTTCGTGCGCTTGCGCGTGCCTCAAAAGAGGGCTTACAATGACTTACAAAGATACATAACAGCTACAAGTGTATGCACTATTTGCTTTATGCAAGCACTATATAGGATAAATCACTATACAGGATTTACCCTATTATACTTTATCGACACTTTATCGACACAAGCCGAGCTCCCCCTAGCTCCCCCGTAGTTCGCACCCTGCACGTGACTGACCGCTCGCTCGCACCAACAGGAGGAGGAGGGTCGTGTTACTCTCTACACTGCACTCAACCTGAGGGATTCCTACACTTTCAGTCTTTGAGGAGACATTAAAAACAGCGCATACCGCAGGAACGGTATAACGGAAAACATTAGTGGTTTTGAAACCGTGAAATTTTCAAATCGCGGTATACTTTGAAACTGGTAATCGGCCCATGCCTACTAACAACATTGTTCTGAACACATTGCAAACTGCAAAGTAGGGCTGCACGATATTGACCAACGACTGCACCTCTAAGGACCCCTCTGTCAAGCTCCTGAAGTTTGCGGACGACACTACAGTTATCGGCCTCATCAAGGACGGAGACGAGTCTGCTTACATACAGGAGGTTAAAGAGCTGGCTGTCTGGTGCAGTCACAACAGCCTGGAGCTCAACATGCTCAAAAAGGTGGAGATGATCATGGGCTTCAGGAGAAACCCCCCTGCACTCCCCCCACTCACCATCATGAACAGCACTGTGGCTACAGTAGAGTCATTCAGATTACTGGGTACCACAATCTCTCAGGACCTGAAGTGGGACACTCACATCGACTCCATTGTGAAAAAGGGTCAAATATAAAATTAAAACAGTAATAACAAATATTTAGTGACATTCATTGTTTTTAAATCTTATGCGTATCATGACGCATGCATGTGCTTTCCTCTAAAAGTAAACATGGTGCAGCGCATGCATGTTCTGTGTCAGCAGCACCACGTGCATACGTTGTTTATGTGCAGATCAAAGCACGTGCATGTATCCTGATACTCTCCAAAATGGAGCCAGGTTGACATAGATAATTGTGCAGCATTTGTTTATTTCAATATTACATTCGATTTAATTAATTATTAGCTTTTAAATTATTAGCTCACAAACTCCTTTTGAAATCTTGCCGAACATAATCGCTCTTCCGCTAAAAAAATAAATAAAAATAGAACGCATCCTTTTAGACGAGGTGGTATGTGCACACAAGCTGCTGGTCATTATAACGCTGTTCAGATCTGTTCGTGCTGCAAGCAGTGGTTAAAACTGTCAAAGCGACTTTGTAAAATAACCCGAAAGAAGCTTTTAAATTCTTAAAAGTTCGAGAATCATTAACAGCTTAACAACTTAACGTCTCCTTGGTTCAAGTTGTTTAAGGTGTTTTAAAAATTGAGCATTTTTGGAGTTTGATTTTTGGTATGTTTAAAGGGCCAATTTCTTTTCTTCTTCTTCACTAAAATAAGACAAAAATAGTATTAGTATTTGCATTTTTTTATCTAATTAAATGGCTATTCTACTGTAATCCACATAAGGAGGCAGAGGAAGAAAGAGAAAAGCTGAGGATGCTTTTCAGCGTGGTGAAGATGGGGGCAAAGACAATGGTTGTGACAATGGTTGATGAGGGCAAAAACAATGGTTGTGTGAGCGAAAGTGTAGCACGCCAGTTGATTCTGCAGCTCCTGATAGCAGCACAACGCTGTATTAAACGTGGTGTTGATGATCGTTCTATTCATGAAGAAAATATCCTGGTTAATTCGAAGACCCTGCAACTCAAGTTGATCGATTTTAACAGAAGTAGCTTACTGCCTACAAAATAAGCTATACTCGTGGTAAGAAGCATTTTTGTTACTTTATTTTATTATTTTTATGCTACTTATGAATAGTAAGTTTATCCTGTGTGCCATCCCAGCTTATTGTTCCCTCACTATCACATTTATGAATTTACTGCAATGTAATTTAGATGACATAATTGTGCATTACTATTATTCAAACAAGAAATCTCTTGCTTACAGGAGCACAGCGATACCGTCCAAGAAATTTGGGGACCTACGGGAGGCCTGTATATTTTGCCATCAGAGATAGTGTTTTGTCTCTGGGAAGACTGCTGGTAAGGATGGTCAATGGAATTTGGCCCAACCGCTCAATGTTTAGTCATCCAAGATATCACTCCAGTGTATCCAGAGGTGAGACAATAACCCTTTACAGTGCAGTTAGGTACAGCAGGACACTATTGTCACCATATGCTATATCTGTAAAAAGAACATATTAAAGGAGACTATGCCCCCTTTTACAATATGTAATATAAGTCTCAGGTGTCCCCAGAATGTGTCTGTGAAGTTTCAGCTCAAAATACCCACACAGATAATTTATTTACTTGAGTAAAGTAAAAATACTTCACTACTGTCCACCTCTGATTATATCGTTCTGAAAATGACTATTTTGGGTGGAAGCAGAAACACGCTTTTTTGGGGGTTGTTCTTTTTCACGTTTTCTGGGTTGGTAGATGCACCAGGGACCCGATTATAGCACTTAAACACTGAAAAAGACAAAATTTCATGATATGTCACCTTTAAGAACATATTTCAAAAGCAGTGTTCATGTCACTCACTTTGTGTTACATACATAGCCATAAGTAAAAGTACTTTTCAGGTGTCTGTACTTTATCAGAGTGTTTTTCTTTAGAAATCTTTACTTCACAACATTCCAAAGCACAATATTGTACTTTTTACTGCACTACGTTTCATATTAAATATAATTTAATACTTAATTACATTAGAAATCTATTACTTTCTTTCTTTTACTCAAGTAAAAGTAATTTAAAGATTTACTTGAGTACAAGAAAATACAAAATTTTTAATGTTCTTAAGTATTAAAGGTAAAACAAACAACAACTTCTATTTATGAAATGAAGTGCAGTAAAAAGTATGACATTATGCTTTGGAATGTAGTGAAGTGAAGTTTTCCAAAGAAAAACACTCTGATAAACTACAGATACTTTTTAAATTTACTTGAGTAAAGTAAAAATACTTCACTACTGTCCACCTCTGATTATATCGTTCTGAAAATGACTATTTTGGGTGGAAGCAGAAACACGCTTTTTTGGGGGTTGTTCTTTTTCACGTTTTCTGGGTTGGTAGATGCACCAGGGACCCGATTATAGCACTTAAACACTGAAAAAGACAAAATTTCATGATATGTCACCTTTAAGAACATATTTCAAAAGCAGTGTTCATGTCACTCACTTTGTGTTACATACATAGCCATAAAGAACATACACGACTAACCAATTTTCTCATCTTAACATTTGTACAGAATGCTGGGATCTTCTTAGATGGTTCTTCTCATGTTCAGACAGACCCACATTAGAGGAAATTTTAGAACATGAGTGGTTTAGCAGAAAGAAGAGCCAATGAACAGGTATGCAAGAAATCAGGCAGATGCGTCGGAAGGGGAGAATTCTGCCTAAATTTAGCCAGTTTATCTTGTAGGATGTGTCCTGCTTTACTAATTACACTGACATTCCTTAAACATTCAAGTTCTTTAAACCTCTACAATAAATTCAGCCCAAACCATTTAACACAGACTACATTCAAATGTTGCTTTGTAGATAATTTATCATTTCAGCCTTAGGTGTGCTATCCATTTTGGTTTAATGTTATATATTTATTTTCTATATTTTTTTCTATATTTTTCTTTGACCTGACTTAGTATTCAGCTTTCAGAATGTACAGCAATGGTAATATCTGCATACTGAATTTTATCCTTCTGTTCAGGTCTTCACTGTATAAATTTAACAAATTCTAGTCAACTTTACACTGAGACTAAGAGACTAAGTGTTTATTCTTGTGCACAGCCAAAACCAAGGCACATACTGAGCGTCATGACAATGGCAAAACGGCTCTGAAGCAGCTTTTCATTTATGCAGCCTTGTGAAAACTACTATTTCCTTTGGGTAATTAAAATTGCTTTATCAATATTGTCATAGAATTACCAGATATTACTAGATATAGTACAAATACAATAAAACAAAGAGAAAATTTAATTTTTCAGGCACAGGGGATCTATTTAACAATAGCATTTAAGTAAGAAACAGCCTACCAGAGAAACTGAATAATTAAAATGAAAAAATGAAACCGTCTTAACTGTATAAATATAATTAAAACCTCAGATATTATTTAGTAGTGAGTTATTTTGTTCTCAATCATTTGTAACATCCAAGCATGGTTTATTTTCTAATGCATCCATTAATTTCTTCAGCACTCCGACATGAAAATATACAGTATAGCAGCATGGATATATTTCCATATATCTATATAAACATAACAAAGTATCTGTCAATTAAAACATTAAATCCTTGCCTTGATAGGTTACTAGTGTCAACCTAATGACAAAAAGCTAAATTTTGATCAAAACTATACCTATTCATTGTTATACACTTAAAAACAAATGTTTTCTCAGCAAAAAAAATTAACACAAGTCTGCATCAGCCTTTTAACTTCTAAAGAAATTGTTTTCAACCAACAAACACTGAGTAAACATTTTTAAATTGATTACTCATACTAATAAAGCTGTTTCAGCTAACTTTATCATAACTGAGTGGTGGCCCTGGAACATCAGTTTTGATTCATTTAATTTCAGCTAAGTAATAACAGAGGCTACTAGAAAAGAGAGACATTAATACTTTGATAACAGTAATAGAGTATGTTACATCCAACACTGCAGACAGTTTCCTCTCACACTCGTGTGTGGTGCAAATTTAGGCCTGATAAATATGCAAGTACAAACAAATCCTTCTACACTAAAATACTAAGATCACTACGCACCATAACATTTCCATACGGAGGATCGTGATTTCAAAAGCACTGATCGAGTCTCTGCACGCAGTGTGTACGTGTCACACGGCTGGATTGTCAGTGTGAAATCATGATGAGTCTCAGCGGTGGAGACAGGTGAGGGGAGTGTTATTGCATCTGCCCACTCAGCCCATACCATCCTCTGCCTAACAGACCTCTGGGAACGTCTGCACTAAAAATACAGGCCTAATAGGGGGTGCAATTACTGTGTGTATGTGTGCATAAGACTTTAAAGGATCGGCGCTATCATCAGTGAAATGAGTTCAATGACCTTGGGCGGAATTAAGCAGTTGTAAGATGGGGTGATCGTTTCATAATACGAGGTATGCGTGAGGTTTTGTGCGTTGGGTTTTCAGGTGAATGTGAAGACTCTGTGGAAGAAGAAAAACACAACAAAGAATCCTCGAGGGACGAGTGCCTGCACGCTATAGATGCACGCTTTCATCTAGCGCTCACCTCAGGCCCTTGGTTCGGTATGTGTGAGGGGGGTTACATTATTATTGCTTAGATAGGTATAACATTTGAGTACTGAATAAGCCTTCCTGATCTCACACAAACTTTACTGTAGTTACAAACACAAAATTTTACTGTTTGCTTTTTTAGGACAACCCTCTTTCTTTAGCTCAAGTATGCAAACCTCTTTGCACATGCATGCCCTGACACAATAACCTGCTCAGAGAAGAGAACGGATGTAAAAAGATCAGAAGACCACGAAGAAATCAAAGAGAATCAGAGAGAACGGAGTCTGACAACCCACAAACACACACACACACACACACACACAACTATATAAGACAAAAAGCATTCATTCAAAATCATGACATTCTTTAAAAAGAGTGTCTATGTCCTCTCCTATAAAACATCTCAGGCCAGGGGCGATTCTATGATTTTCGTTTTAGGGGGGCTCAGCCCCCAATGAGAGTAATAATAATAATAAAAAAAAAATA
>NW_015636034.1:1049988-1092971 GCF_001515625.1 Sinocyclocheilus rhinocerous | reverse complement strand
TTTCTAGTACAACCCTCTTTCCTTAGCTCAAGTATGCAAACCTCTTTGCCACATGTACTGGAAAATGTATTACATTTAAAGTAAAATTTTCAAATGAAAATGGCAACATGATCGTTTTATAAAGTATGCCTTCATATGTGCTTCATTTTCACTGGAGGAAACAGCTGTGTGGTGTGATGAGGGGTGAACGCAGCGAAAACTTAGGCTACAGTAGATGGGGAACTGATTGATATTTTGTAAACCGTATTTATGTTATGACAAAGAACTGCACAGATGCAGATAATTATAAAATCTATCGATAAACACACACCTTGCCCTCTGTTTCTCGCTCTGCGCCGCCGCGGTCAGCTTTATTGAAGAACGCGCTGAAAGACTGGGAGGAGCCGAAGTCTGCCGCTGTATTCATATGAAATTTAAAGGGGACCTAAGGCGATCACGAATTCATGTACAGTTTATGGAGCTGATCGCAAAATTTAAAAAAAATGGCCTAGCAACGCTTATGTCTCAGGCCCATGTTTTTGCTATTTCCTGTTAGCCACTCTGGGTTTGTGTGAGTGACTGTGTTGTATGGGTCTCTGTGGTGTTGGCTGACCCACTGATCTGTCCGCAGGACTCTTCATTATACCAGCCAACCCAGAATACTTCCATACACAACAACACTCGCTAAACACACAAACTCTGTTCCAAAACCTGGTGAGATGCCTACTAAAACAGCATTTTAAAACATCCTATGGAAATTCACAGGTAAAGCTGTATGTATTCTTCATGGAGAAAGCAATCCCAGAATGTAATTTGAAATTTAATCTACATTTACATCACATTTATTCATTTGGCAGATGCATTTTATCTAAAGTGACTTGCAAATGAGGAATACAACAAAGCAATGTATCCTGTAGGCAAGAGGTACTAATATTTCCCTACAAAATAGAGGACAAGAAAAATTATTACTATTAATTAATTATCATTTTATTAAATAAAGAAAAGTATAGTTAAGACACTTCTTAGCAGAACTTATGTACTGAAAATAGATCAATATAAATTTCAATATAAAGCCAGTATTTATCTATTGGTGTATCATGTTGTTAGCTTAGCAACATGCTAATGCCAAACTGTGAATCAATTCTGAGTATAGGCAAAGCGAAGCAAGTTTATATACTGTTGAAAAGTTTGGGGTCAGAGTGATTTTTTTTTTTAAAGAAATTAATACTTTTATTCAGCAAGGATGCAATAAATTCAAAAGTTACAACAAAGACAATTCTAAAGTTATATTACAAAATATTTCAAATAAATGCTGTTCTTTTAAACTTTCTTCAAAGAATCTTGAAACTGACAGTTTCCACAAAATTCTGAAGCAGCACAACTGTTTTCAACATTGATAACAAATGTTTCTTAAGCAGCAAATCTGCATATCAGATTGACTTCTAAAGGATCATGTGACACTGAAGACTGTAATTAGTAATTATGCTGAAAATTCAGCTTTACATCACAAAAATAAAATACATTTTATAATATATTAAATCAGAAAATAGTTATTTTAAATTTTAAGAATATGTCACAATGTTACTGATTTTACTGTATTTTTGATGAAAGAAATGCAGCATTGGTGAGCATAAGAGATTTTTTTCAAAAACATTTTTTTAAAATTGTATAATTATTATTATACAATTTTTGACCAGTAGTGTAGCTTACATATTGTACATTAAATAGTAGTTCAAAGTGCTTTACTGAGCAATAATATAGTGCTAAAAATACAACTATTTACAACATATAAACATGCAAAATGACTATAAAGACATATACGGATACAGAGAAAGACTTTATGAAGGACAGAAGAGATGAGGAAATGTGTGAAAATAAAAACAAGAGAAAAGAAAATGAGATTTTGTCAGTGAAGGGTGTCCATTATGTACCACAATCTGAGCACATTAAACCTATAGGAGGATGGCAGAAGTTCTGGGCAGCTGTCGTTCAGATCACACATGCAGAGCAATCGCCTAATCTGATATAACACTTTCAGAAGGACTCCCTGCAAGAAAAAAAGACTTCCACAGATACACTATAACGTGTAATACTAACACTCACATGCGCATATGCAGATCTGAGCAAACAGAAAGTGCTGAATGAGGTACTGAGGCTGGTAAATAGGACAGCCCTGTCAAAACTGTTGCGGGGACAAATATTTACACTTCCTGTGAGTTTATCGGCGGGGGTTCAGAGGGCAGTTTCAGACCTCCATTACATCTCTGCCCATCTCTGCCCCATCCTTAGTCACTCTTCTTAATGAAAGGAGCTTTCACACAAACTCCTACTGTACAAACACACCTAGCTGTATCGCTACAGATTCCCTACACAGGCAGCTGCCTTCTAAGACAGCATCCCTCCCAACCACCATGAAACTCAATAAGCGATTGATTTGGAACGCTCTACATTGGCAGCAATTCAACATACACATATAAGACTGGACTCATAAATGATTTCAATAGAGTTTAATGTTTGCATGTTGCTACACTTTAAAGGTTTTTTTAATGGCATCTATGGTTCCTTTAGAACTTCAGAACCTCCATGGAATATTTCCATTGCACACAACGTTCTTTATAGTGGAAAAAGGTTGTTCAGATTATTTTTTTTTAAATCACACTAAGAAAAAAAGGTCATATGACATGATTTCTTGTTTTCCTTTTGTCTTTGGAGTGTTACACGCTGTTCATGCATATATAAGATCCGTAAAGTCACGAAAAAAATTAAAGTCTCAAACCTAGAGATATTCTTTCAAAAAGTGAAGTCTCATCCAGGCCTTCCTAAAACATTTCATTCAAACACGCCCCCACAAATCTACGTCACTGTGTACTGGGAAGATTTGCATAACACCACCCAAATGTAAACGCAAAGAAAGAAGGCAACTTTTATTCTCGCTGTAGTATTGCTGCTGCCGCCACCATGTCATGGAGAAGATGTGTGTTTCCAAATATGGTAAGGGGTGTAACATTTCCATCACACGTTTGAGGTATTCGGCCAATCACAACACACTGAATAGCTGGCCAATCAGAGCACACCGTGCTTTTCAGAATGATAAGCTTTGTAAAAATCAATGTGTTTCAGAAAGACAGGGCAGAGAGGAGCAACAATAATGTACGGTATGTGGAAAATAATGTGTTTTTTTAACCTTCAACCGCATAAACACATTGCATTACACAAAATAATGTTCTTTTTAGCAACGTCATATGACCCCATTAAGAACTGTTCACTGAAATGTTTTTTTTTTTCTTTTGTTGCATTGCTACAAAAATCCCCTTTTGGAACCTTTATTTATGAGTGTAAGCTATATAAGAACACAATCTTCTAATACGCTTAAAAATACATAACTCACACAAATATTGTGTAGAATTGGGCTAATACTACTTAGCATTGAATAAAATATGTTTGTGAACATTTCACCCGCCTTGTCAACCATATTTGACTCATTTTTTTCACTAAGCTCATCGCAGTGCATTATGGGATTGTCATCTCCCCAAGGATATATGCAACACTTTATTAGAATTGGACTCATATTATGTTTCTTTTGCTTCTTATCTTTTAGAACAAACTTTGCTTCAGAAGTAGGGTTGTCATAGTTATGAAATTTGGCAACCGATTAACTTGAACTTATAATCATTAAATGTTATATGGTTTAGGGTTTTGCAGATTATTTTTCTGTTTTGGGGCTTTGTCGATTATGATGAATCATTTTTATACCAATTTTCATTTAATAATGTCACAAAGGACTATGACCAATATACGTATACTGTATACATATTTGAAATCTGGCTTTGCGGCTGTCCTATTGTGCATCTGTGAGAGACAGTAAAAGTGAGACCATATCCAGCCAGTCTATCTCAACCATCCAGCGATGTGTACATATGACCAGGGCATCCCCTTACCATATCACTGACACTGTCATGCCAACAATTAGACAAGCCCCAGAACAGCTGGATACGAGAGTCACAATTACAAACTCACAGGGCACAGTATGTGGAGTATATGGGAAGGGCACGGCGGATATGAGATGAGTCTGAAACCGTAGAACATGATGAAAGGGTTGAACGGTTTGGCCTTTGTTTACATTTCAAATAAGGCATATCTGAATATGGTAGGAGGTAGATGGAAATGGGGCACTGCTCCAAGTATTTCCCATGAGACCCACAGGGAAGAAAGACAAACAGGAGGGAAAGGAGTGAGTGAGAGAGAGCGAGCCTCTGTACTCAGCTGTTAGCCTAATGATAAAACTAATGAGACAGCTGACCAGTATCAGCTGTCACTGCTCTAAATACACATACACACACACACAAATACACACTCGTTCCCATTACCCGTGGATCAAGACTGTTCAGTTTGTGACTGTTGGTACTAATTGCATCTAACGTGGCATTTGTGTGAGTGGGCCGCAGAGCCGTGTCGTGATGTATCAGTGACAGCGTGGAGTGGTATTTCCTGGCATTCCATGGGACCCCCACTACAACACAGGGAATGAAGACCCTCCTGAGTCCCTTCACACACTGGACCACAACACAAATAAATCCATCAGCCCATCTGCATCGCACTCGACCCAAAAAACATCTCTCGTTAACATGGTAAGAGCTGCTCTATAGGAATACTAAAAATAATAAACAAATAATAAAAACAAATAATAATTGTGCTATTCTGAAGGTAGTTACATTTTATATAATGCATTATGGTACGTTGACTCGTATTAATAGTTCAGCAATGAACATTAATATTAAATCTTTCATTTTGAAATGTGCTTTTATTGTTTTTTGAGTTTCCAACACACTCTCATTGACAGTTACAGTTAGGCCTATACCTCAAATAAAAAATGTAAAAAACTCAAATTAAATATTGGTACTGAAAGTTGTTAAACAGTCATTTAAAACATGAATGATGAACAAAAGAAGAAATAAAAGTTTCCTGTGTTGCCAAATGAACATTGTGTCGAAGGAAACCAAAAATCTCAATGCATGCTGCCTTTTTTTTTCAAAATCACTGTGCAAAACATTTTCATGAAACATTTACATTTTCATTTACATGAAAAATTTATTTGAAATATATTGCATTTTTTACTAGGAATATTCCCTTGAAATACTGTTTTAATATCTAAAATATCTAAATGTAATTCTCCATGATGTTAAGATGTGCTTTACTGGAAATCAGACAAAGACTGATTAACAAAATGCTATTTTTTTGGGAATGCAACACCTCACTGAGATGTCTCATGTCATACTTGAAAGATGCAAAACCAATAACTGGAAAAAAATGTGAAAAGATATTGCATTTTATTATTAAACATACACTACCGTTCAAAGGTTTGGGGTCACCATTTTTTTAAATGTTTTTAAAAGAAGTCTTATGCTTACCAAGGATGCATTTATTTGATAAAAAATAAATTAATAAATAAATTAAACGCAATTTATTTCTGTGGTGGCAAAGCAAAATTTTCAGCAACCATTACATGATCTTTCATAATTCATTCTAATACGAGTTATAGCTATAGTAGTAGGCCTATATCATATGTACTTTGACAATTGAGAAAACTAATACATTTTTTCCACCACATTGCCATATTTTTAGTATTCCCAAACTTTTCATTTGCCGTACATAAACCATTTTCAATGGCTTTACATCCCTACTCTAGACCAGGATCTGTCTGTCATGGAAACGAGAGCTGAATGTCAAAAAGAAAAGACGTTAAATCTGTCATATTCAGTTGACAACCTAATACAATTAGTTACTAGGGTGAGACGAACGGTTCGTTACTCTTTCTGAGAGAGCTCCTAGTTAATCCTATGATTGCGAGGGAAGTGCTGAGGCATCAGCGGGAAGCGGGAGCTTTGGAACTGGACGCAGATGCCGGACCCTAACGACGAGCAGGAAGTAGCCCCGTGTCGTCCCGTCTCACTGCAGCCAGCAGCTCTTAAACTCCCCCAGGAGTCTCCGCTTCAGATCTCCAACTCCATCCATCCCTCCCCTCCACCCCTTCTCTCCCTCTCTATGAAGCTGTCAGTCGCTCTAAGATGGTTTAGAGGATCCCCTGCGATAATTCCACATTCACAAAAGCAGCCTGCGGACAATAGGCCTCTTTATACCAGAGTGTGTGTGGGGGGGGGTAGATTTTATATAGCTCGCAGTCAAGCGTTTGATGATGAGTCTGGATATGTGGGTCCAGCCCATGAGGAGGGGCATAGCGGCGCTCTTCACGCATTTAACACTGAAGGCTAAAAACATAAGCAACACAATAGAGATACTTATGAAAGAGGTGAGAAGAACAGAAAGATTGAGGGAAAGCCGAGAGAAGGGAAGAGGGTCATTTGTACGGCCGGACTGAAGTACATGGCACACGGTGACCTGTCATTCAAAGCTCTGACAGCTGGGAAACGCCCCTTCAGGAAGGTGATGGAGACGTCGACAAGAGCTGTCACTCCAAATGACACACATTTTCCTACGCATATGCATAAACACAAGCGAGCGCACGCATATTTGCAGTCCCCCCGCCACAGACCCCCTGCTAGTGAACCCAAGTAAAAGAAGCTGTTGGCCTTAATATTCATGTAACGTCAGGATGTGTTTTCTGCTCTGTGAAAGGTGACAGGCGTGGAGGCAGCGGTTGTGTTAGTCTATCTCTCTCTCACGCACACGTCCTCATCACACTGACACCTCAAAAGCTTGGAGTCACAGCTTGAGAGAGACACTGTGACCTCTAAACACACGTGAACACAAAATCATAAGTCTTTAGCACACTCTCAATATGCACTAACTTATAGTCTGAGGGGTTTGGGTACCTCCTGCAAAAACACTTAAAGGGATAGCTTACCAAAAAAATGAAAATTCTGTCATCATTTATTCACATTCACACCATTCCAATCACGTCTGACTTTCTTTCTTCTGTTAAACACAAAAGAAGATGTTTAGAAGAATGTGCAAGCTGCTCTTTTCCATGAATTTACAGTGAATGCTGATTAAGGACATTAAAGCTCCAAATAAACTCCAATAAATAATCTTAAACGCAGTTTATATGACTTGTGTGCTATATTCAGAGTATCCTGATTAGCCATATGATAGCTTTGAGTGAGGAACAGACTGTAATTATAGTCATTAATCACTGAAAATTGTGCTTTTAGAATCTTTCTCAACAGCTTCACTTTCACTGAACTTAAGAAAAAATAATCATGCATAGTTTATGATTAAACATTTTAATCTACTTTATTTGATTAGATCACACTTTTAAATGCAATTCTTGAAACCGCTTTGAATCAGCACAAATCTGTTTATTGTGAAATTTTTTAATTGCAATTTTAAACATGTTCAACAGTTTAAATAAGGCTGTGGAACAAGTAAGATTCAATTAGTTAAAACAGTTGAGATTGAAACCAATTGGATTTATCTATGATATATTCATAATAAATATATGCATGTAAATTGTAATCTACATATAAATCTAAATGTATGAACGTGGTTATTGTGTAGTTAAAAGGTAATCAGTTTATTAGTACTATCACAGAAATCGCATTCTTGTTTCATTTATGTATGACAGATATGCTTTAGTTTGTTTATGTTAAAACTGTGCAATCCAAATGGATGGAAATTTTTACATGCAATTAAAATACATTAATCTTAAATTTGGACCTAAATATCTTTTATGAGTGTGTATAAACAAGACCAGCTTGTACTTGAGGGGGAGTAAATGATTCATTTTTGGGTCAACTATCCCTTTAATGGAAATCTGTATGGTTTTGCGCACCTGAAACCAACCATATCCTCGAAAGTTGGAGCTCTTTCCAAATAAATGAGCGGCTAGACTGCATTGGGTTTTTATCAGACTCCTGACTAATGAGAATAAATGGACATGCAGTCCACTCTCTCTAGTACTCCAGCATGGCCATCTGTTCCAATCAGAGAGCGATTGGGTCGGGGACTAGCTAGGAGCACTGACGGCAGCTGGTAAACTACACCAGGTACACAGGGACTGTGGCGGGGCCCACAGTTTTAAAGGACAGCTATTGATTTGTGAGCTCATCTGGGCTGAAATGGACATCTGCACATTAGAGTGGTGCTCTGGGCCACCATGAACTGATGTGAGCTGCCGCTCTCCCCTGGCCTGCACTGCCAAAAAAAAACATGAAACGGGAAAACAGGATTACAGATCCTGCTCAGATTGATCTTTCAGTGCTCTGACACAGTGCCACAATTATACAGATGCATTACAAAAAAAAACATTTTTTTTTTTTTTTTAAATAAATAGGCCTAAATATCTTAGGAAAGCATCTTAAATGTTGGTTCAGGTGTGTTTGTTGAGTTGGAGCTGAAATCTGGACAGGAACCTCCAGGAACAGGATTGGATTGTTATGTAAACTAATGTTCAAAAGTTTGGGGTCAGTAAGATTTTTTGATGTTTCTAAACGTCTCTTATGCTCATTAAAGTAAGATCAGTAATATTGTGAAATATTATTACAATTAAAAATAACTGCTTTCTTTTGTAATATAGATTACAATGTGATTTATTCCTGTGATGCAAAGCTGAATTTTCAGCATCATTACTCCAGTCTTCAGTGTCACGTGATCTTTTAGAAATCACTCTAATATGATGATTTGGCCAGTAACGTTTCTTCTTATTATCGATGTTGAAAAAAAGTTGTACTTCTCAATATTTTTGTGAAAACTGATTCCTATAACATTCCTATAAATGTACAGGCACCGTATGGGACTGTGGTGCATGGGACCTCATCAAGGGGTTATGATTCAATTAAATTCTAGTTAGATTTACCACTTTACACCGCAAAGTAAGCCGCATCTGACGCAGCATGTAAATAAAGTTACATCAGAAGGTGAAATAAAGAGAAACTACAAAAGAGAGAACTAAATGGCCCAGATTAACACAGTTTCCATCATCATCACTATTCCAGCCCCACTCCAAATGCTCACTATGATGTCACTGCTAGTGGGCGGAGCCCCGTCTCATGATTCCCAGGTGCACAGATCTGCAGTTCATCATGGCACAATCCTGGATAGTACTAAACGCACACACATATTCACCATCATTCTCAGATATAAAATCAAAATATTGTTATTTATAAAATCGCAATACAAACTAGCAAAGCTTGAACACCAGCGCTGGATTTTCTATGATTTATATGATATATTTATGAACTTTGTTTTATCAAACAAAGTTCTGTCTCACACAAAGAAATTACTGCCTACAAAAAAAACCATGCAATACATCACTGTATCAAAGCTCTAAAAATATCCCGTCTCTGCGCTCACGACCAAACTATAGGTACAAAGCAGTCTCCCACTCACATAACATGCAAGACAGCACGTGTATGAGTGAGCTTTTGAGCATCAGAAATGGATGAGATGTCTCAGATGGGCTCTGAATTTATATCGCTTATTACAATGTGATCTCTGAAGATAGCAAAATCTTCTCACACTCATAACGTCAGTTCAGTCTATCACAGTTCCCTAAATAACGACTGTGAGAGTGAGCCATGAGGCTGCCTGCTGGAGATCATGTTCAGTATTATAGTTGTTAACTGTCTCATCACCATATTGACTATCAGAATGTCAAATCTGGTCACTGGAGGACCAAATGAGAAAGATGACTCAACAACCTTTAAAGGGATAGTTCAGTCAAAAATGAAAATTCTGTCATCATTTACTCACCCTCATGCCATTCCAAACCTGTATGACTGACTTTCTTCTGTGGAACAGAAATCAATTATAGAATATTAGATTTTGAAGAATGATTCGACAGTTTTTGGCATACAATGAATGAAACAACACTGGACCCTACTGACGTTAATTTAAATTTTTGGGTGAATTATCTCTTTAAATACACAAATGGAAGGATATAGAAAGGAAATGAGCTGCTGGTCAGAAAATGTATTAGCATGGCTTTACATTCATGGCAAACAGAGACCTAGTTTTGCATGTACATGAGACTGTGTGTAACACTGGATTGTCAGAGCCGTAATGAGTCCCTTGAGAATGACCAGCTGTCTTCCAGCCAGGAAATCCACTTTACACCAGTTACTTTCCTCTTCCTTAACTCCTCTCTTCCCTTGCCCAACTCCCTCTCTTTCGTTTTCTCTCTCTTTTTCACATCCCTCTGAGCTGTGCCAATGGTTCAGCCTTCTTAAAGAGCAACTTCACTAACACCTGCTCAGCAGTGCCCTGACACACACACAGTCACACAAACACTGTTTAATAACACTACACACTGGAGCACACTCACTATGAACTGGCCTAGACACTCCAGAACCAAATACAGCCTATACTTCTAAAATAGACTTTAGTTAATTGGACTGTAGTAATACCATGGTATTCTTTAAAGTATATCAACAAATGTATGTGGACACCCAAAGACTGCAGTCATAGTGCTTATTGATCATTCATCTTCAACACAATTTGTATTAAAGTTGGCACAAAATGAAATTTCACTGTGTGTTTTCTAAATGTGTTATAGATCATATTGTAAATGATTCATCTTAGTAGATTTCTCATGTTCAACTTCCTCTACTTGAGTGCGATGCCCAGATCTCAACATTCAATCAATAATGATTCATAGAACCAAGCCCAAGTTTCACACAGGTGTATGTCACAAAAAGGAGGAAAATCACTACTTACATTTCATCACAACTTTTGTAGGGAGTTGGTCCCTTCTAATAGCCTTCATTTGTCTGGGAAAGCTTCCAATAGATGTTGGAACATGGATGCAGGGATTTGCTCCTAATCAGACACATGAGCACAGTGAGGTCAGGAGCTGATGTTGGGTGATGGAGTCTGGTTAGTAGTCCAGCTCCGCTGATGTCATTTCCAGTCAAAACACATTTCACACTAGAAATCCGGATATCAGCCTGCTACATATTTCTCAGGCATTTGCACATTTCTTAGATCACATCGTAGATAATTCACACTATGCGATCCTCACATGAACAAGCATCGATTTGCCTCAGATTTGAGACTTTTTGTTGCCGATCTCCAGACAATTGCCGGTGAGTGAAAATCAGGCCTAAAATAATTTGGTGTGGCCGCCAAAAGAAATGTTAGCATTTCTAGAACCTCCTCCAGGTCATTCACAGAATGCTGTTTTGTGTTCTACTGCGCTGCTTTTCCATTGTTTTTCTATGTAAACATGCACTAGAGACAAATGTGTGTTTTGTTTTTTTTGACCCTTTATCTTCCTGTATTCCTTTAAGGACATGTAAACCACACTTGACCAGCAAAATCATAAATCACATATGCGACCCTGGACCACAAAACCAGTCTTAAGTCGCTTGGGTATATTTTTAGCAATAGCCAAAAAAACATTGTATGGGTCAAAATTATAGATTTTTCTTTTATGCCAAAAAGCATTAGGATATTAAGTAAAGATCATGTTCCATGAAGATATTTAGTAAATTTCCTACCGTAAATATATCAAAACTTAATTTTTGATTTGCAATATGCATTGCTAAGAACTTCATTTGGACAACTTTAAAGGAGATTTTCTCAGTATTTTGATTTTTTTTGCACCCTCAGATTCCAGATTTTCAAATAGTTGTATCTCGGCCAAATGTTGTCCTATCATAACAAACCATACATCAATGGAAAGCTTATTTATTCAGCTTCATTGTATAAATATCAACTTTGAAAAATTGACCCTTATGACTGGTTTTGTGGTCCAGGGTCACATACTGTATATATTTATGTATGTACATAAGGGTTGGCGATATGACCAAAATCTTATATCACGATATGAGTAATTTTATTTCACAATAATTATATTTTATGTGACCATGGACCACAAAACCAGTCATAATTTGCACGGGTATATTTGTAGCAATAGCCAACAATACATTGTATGGGTCAAAATTATTGATTTTTCTTTTATGCAAAAATTCATTAGGATATTAAGTAAAGGTCATGTTCCATGAAGATATTTTGTAAATTTCCTACTGTAAATATATCAAAACTTAATTTTTGATTAGTAATATGCATTGCTAAGGACTTAATTTGGACAACTTTAAAGGCGATTTAATCAATATTTTGATTATATATTAAATATATACATATACAGTATATATAATATTTTGATTATATACTCAATATTTTTGCTTTAAATAAGGTCTTTATGATATCAACATTTTTTGATACCATAGAAATTTCATAATTCTTGTCACCGGTGTCAATACCACAAAAAAACTAATATTAGCCTATATTAAAGAAAAAATTTTTTTTAAATCACTGAGGACAAGTAAACAGTCAGTGACTATACAGTATATATAATATTTTGATTATATACTCAATATTTTTGCTTTAAATAAGGTCTTTATGATATCAACATTTTTTGATACCATAGAAATTTCATAATTCTTGTCACCGGTGTCAATATCACAAAAAAACTAATATTAGCCTATATTAAAAAAAAAATTTTTTAAATCACTGAGGACAAGTAAACAGTCAGTGATTAAATAAGAATAAGAAACTAATAGGACAAGCAATAGGACAAAAAATAGTAGGCTACAACAAATAAAAAAAGAAATGCTACATACAATGTATAATCACATGTATTAAAACACTGCATATTCTCCACTGTGTAAATTCAATATATATTTCTTTTTATTAAAGTTACAAAAGTGATTTAGTCAAGAGCTGTGAGAGATTTGCTCTCTTTTGTTGTTTGATTAACATGAATAACAGACAGCAGGAATATTAGACTGCTGTCACTTTAAGAGCTGCCGGATCTAATATACAGTTACATGTGTTTTCTTTCTCAGCTGTTTGCTTTCACTTAGCACCTAAATCATTGTGTTTACAAAGATACATGCAAAGATGGGCATGAGCACTCAGAAACAATCTCTCAGACAGTGCGTGTATATAGCGAAATGAGTTCTCTTTTGCTACTGATTGCATTTCAATGGCTTAAAATCACTAGTTTTTAAACAGCAATATTTAAAAATGCATGCAAACGATAAGTTTTTGTCGCCATGTAGCACGGCAACATCATGTGAGCTTGTAACCGCGCTAGAGACGATAATCCAAAATCTCTACCAGTAGACAAATTACTACCGGTTAATCGTGTCTACTGATATATCGCCCACCCCTAAATATAACTCACATAAAGCCTGCATCACATGGAAACTGGCCTGAAATTATTCATGATATTTATTTAGCTAAAGCTAATTGGTTCTATAAATATCACCAAATTATATCCGGATTTCGTAGCCTTGTCTGCTAATGGCTGAAATACAACCACAGTTTTGGTTTTGTAAGGGTAGTATTTCCTCACAACACACACTCAAACGTCATTTCCATCAACTCGAACCCACTGAAGGCTCAAGCTGCACATTAGACCAAGCAATCACAGAAAAGAGAACAGGGCGAGGCAACAGAAAAGGTCAATATTTACTATTCCAGCCATATAGCGATACCGGCCTGATGTTTTTGTACTTTAGTCAGGCCCAACTGGGCACCGAGACAGTTTACAGTACACCACAGAAGCGATGCTACATGCCAGCAGTTAGAGAATTATACACGGCTGTCATCGGTTCCTCATCAACTCACACATGATCCGGAATGTGTTTGCGAGCAGTATGTTTAACCCGTGTGAGTTTGCATCACACACACCTGATGGATTGCATGTGTAAAGCAGATCCAGCTGAGGCCCCTGGGCTGGCATATACACAGCAGATCCCACAGACGTTTCGCAGTGAGTAAGCGACCCTATTGCAGCATTTCAAACTCAAGCCAGGGCAAACCTCAGAATATCGAAACTGCTGCATGTGGTCTTTTTCCTACGCAGGCCATCGCTGTTTGTTTTTCTTCAGTTCTTCTGGATTCTCATGACTTGTGGAGATCATCGTTACCGGCCTATAAGCGTTCCTCTTACTGACCACAATGGTTGGCATGGTAACCACGTTTCCCGGCCTCGGTGCCAGGGTTCTGGTGACTGCTGGCGCCATTGCGACGCAGGCTAACTGAGGGGAACGGGGAGTAAAGAGGTGATGTGTTTGTAGAGGAGTTTGAGGAACAATATTATTACAGGCAGACTGGGAACTCATGGTGAGAGAGGAGTTTGCTTGAGTGCGGTGTGTAGTTCAGCGTGCCATCCAATAATATCCCTGCAGTTGGAAAACATACATCAGTCACAACAAGGACAAGAGACCGAGAGACTTAGGAGAGAAAGAATAAGAGATGTTTCTATTGCAACAAGCTTATGGTGATATTAAGCCCATCGTGTGAGTCATACAGGGCTACTAACTAGTTCACATACTGTGTGATTCTGTCCTCTGCCATGACAGTTTCAGTTCTGCTGTTTTCTCATTACAGGGTTACCCTGCATGAGCCCAGCAAAATGACAAATACGAATGAGACAAATACATAAAAGATAAAAAATGACCCTGTGCAATCAAGAGTGGTAGAGCTTGTCATACACTGCCCCCTAGTGGTCAAACACTTATAAGCATTTAAAAGGCTCAGATTTTGTGCTCTATTGTCCCCCTTAAGAATAAGGAGCCTTAACTTTGAAATTGTTACAGATATACGTTTATCATGTGCAGATAATGCTGCATCAGCCAAAGGGAAAAAAAGAAAAAAAAGATAATTTAGTTTTGATAATTTAGCTGTCATAGGACAAAAAGTAAAATTATACCCCACAACTGGGGTAAGATGGCCCTAAACCTGGGGCAAGAAGCCTTCAGGGTCTTCTCTGCCAATTCTGTGAGTCAATTCTTGGCAAATTTGATTGTTTCACTACAAAATAAAAAAAAATGTTTTTTGCAGATTTTTAGATTACAGACTTATCTAAATACATGAATGTGTCTACAGTTCCCTTTTTAACAAACAGACACAAAAGCTTGTATATTCATCATAGTACAATGTCACAGATAACTATTTTCCAGAGCAACAATATAGATCATTTAATCTCAAAACTTTTTGTTTTGAGATTAATCTCACACATGTCGATATTTAGATGAAATGGCATTAAAGGAATAGTTAAGCCAAAAATGGAAATTTTGTCATCATTTACTCATCCTCATGTCGTTCCAAACCTGTCTAAGTTTCTTTCTCATGTTGAACACAAAAGAAGATATTTTGAAGAATTTTGAAGAACCAAACAATTGTTGGTCCCCATTGACTTCCACAGTAGGGAAAGAAATACTATGGAAGTCAATGGGGAATATCAATTACCTGATTGTCTGTTACCAGCATTCTTCAAAATATTTTCTGTTATGTTCAACATAAGAAAGAAACTCATACAGTTTGGAACGACATGAGAGTGAGTGAGTAAATCACGACAAAATTTTAATTTTTGGGTGAACTTCCCTTTAAGAAGAGCGTATAGCCATTCATCAGATGAATTGAGATGAGACTTTGTGCCATCTATGGTCAAGAGAAAAAAATTATCTTGACTTAAACCTGTTTAATTTATTTAGTCACAATGTACTTTTGAATGGCCATTTATGGAAAAGTCACACAGAGTATATAGTTATGGTATCTACCAGCAGGTGCGTACAGGGCCATGCTAACCAGCCAAACCTTGACCCCTTGATACACACCCACCACCCTCATTCATCCCAAACTGGACCAAAGGCTTCTCCGGTGCAGGCATCACAACTAGCATGTCAGGATCTGTTTAAACAGAAGCAAAACACAACATGGCTCCACTCGTCATGCCCAGCTGAAGTCTCAGTGCCCCACAGTCTAGTGTGAGCCAAGCAAGCTGGAGAGAATGAAGTGAAGTGTTCTTTCCTGACGTCAGCAACATCTCAGTGTCGTAGGTCTAGTGTAAATGTTTGCTTCGTGAGCATTCTCCAGCCTCCATGCACTCTTTCCACCGCGTTCTCGAAAAGAGACACTACTTTTTCCCACCAAAACACGTCTCTCCAAAGACAAACTTTCGAAACTGTTTTATTTGATGTGTATTTCCATCTGAGGTCGACACAAGTGCACACTAATCTTACACACACACTGGCATTTTGTGTTGACACCATGTCTTTTTGCACAATTCTGAATCTGTTTAGAGACATGTAACAAACAAAGCAACAATCTATAGAATATAGAAGCCGTTTCTACTTCAGAGTAGAAAATAAAAAAGGAAACTGTGAAATAAATTTTCAAATAGGCCACACTGTGAGATATAATTTTACAATTACCCTTTATTTTTTACTCTGAGGTAAACAGGTTTCCAATAATGGAAGCACGTACGTTTGTGTATGCGCACATTGACAAATCATTATTGGCTTTTTTATTTAGCAAAATTCTGGTACGTATCTGTACCCCATCTAAAAAATAAAAAAGAACTTTACAACAAAGTTTCATTGCACCAAAGTACATTCAACTGGCAT
This sequence comes from Sinocyclocheilus rhinocerous, assembly GCF_001515625.1. Classification (NCBI taxonomy): domain Eukaryota; kingdom Metazoa; phylum Chordata; class Actinopteri; order Cypriniformes; family Cyprinidae; genus Sinocyclocheilus; species Sinocyclocheilus rhinocerous. The sequence continues at coordinate 1,076,619 of NW_015636034.1, read as the reverse complement.
CTCTCAGGACAGTGAAAGTGCTTATGTGAAAAATCTGCTGCCATTCAATACAGTGCAATATGAGTAAATACACAACTGCTACAGTGATACAGCATGATTAATGACCTCTGATTGATGTAAACGCTTCACACATACTCTCAAACATTCTGTGGTCCAAATATATGAACAAAAGAAAACAACCAAGCACCATCTTTCTAAAAAAATGTAAAGAAACACAGCTAATCAAATGTATCTGTAGTGGTATCTAAAAAAAAAAAAAAGAAACATCCCAAATGGTCTGACAATAAGGTAGCCCCGCCTCCCAACTGTTCTGATTGGTCAGATTTTTTGTGAACAAAGCCTTTCTCAAAAATGTGATTTCTGTCTGTTAGTAAACATTTGTTTTAAATAAAAATCATTTACAGCAGCTTCAAATTCAGTGCATTACTATAATTTTTTTGTTAAATGTGAACGACACAAAGCTACTAGTGCTATATGAACATATCAGCATCTGTGTATTGGAAAATACAGAGATTGTTACATACTGAGAATAAGAGAATTACATAAAGCAATAGTGTGTTGTAGATGAGCAGAGTCTGTAGCTCAATCAAGTTCTCCATGTCTTACATATTTCTATGAGTACAAAAAAAGGGAGAGAGTGAGAGTCCCTTGACTATTACTTACATAAACAAAGCATGCACCATTTAATGTTTTTAGATTGCTCTCAGCACTGTTATGTCTATAAAGTGACTCCAAACAACATACAATATATACATCCAATGTAATCTTTCACCACGGTACACACCTACAATAAAAACTCTCGCAGTGGCCGGCCAGAGAAGAGCTGTTGAACTTGTGTCAGCACAAACAAGAAGCCCTCTTACACAGTGCAGTGTCCTCTTACCAGCCCACATGGCTTTACTTACAGGGCAGCATGATTTACTGTGACTCTCCCTCCAGCTATTCAGCCCAATTCAAGTCCTCACAGGTTATTATTGTAGACGGTATAATTTCCAAGTCATTTTTTAGTCTGGGTGTCCGACTGTTTGAATCTAAGGCATTGATTATAAGCTGACTGTTTTCTCCAGTGGTAGTGTTTATATGAATACTTGTGACAGTCTGTTGTCAGTACACTCTCAGAAAAAAAGGTACAAAAGCTGTCAATGAAGCTGTACTTTTTTTTACACCTTTGTATCTTATTTACTCCTAAAAGGTGCTTATTAGTGCTTTGAAGGTACACATTAGTTCTTCAAGTGTACCTATTATCTAAATTGTACACATTAGCACCACACCAGTGACAACTTTTGTACCTTTTTTGTGAATGATCTACTCGTATAAAAGCACATAGTACTCTGAACTGGTGCGAGAATATGTATAACATTAGCATTCAACTGATGCACCACACTGGGTTTGACTTAATGAATAGCATTGCAGTGTTACAAATAGGGACATGTTGACATGGCTGTGATTACTTTTATTGTGTAAGACTATAGCGCCACCAAGTGGTCTGGCAAATTTAGCAAATTTTTACTCAAAACAAAATGATTATGAATAACCTCAATGTTTTATCTTACCCCAAGACTTGCATCTATAAATATTACATTTAAACCATGTAGCAGATCCATAACAGTCAAGTTATGAAACAAACCATCTAGCATATGTTGCATTATAAGAGAAGGTCAAGGGCAAGCCATTTTCAAAAAGGTAATAATAATAACCGTCAAGTGTTTCAAATACCTGCCTGCAGCCTCAAATGCAACATTGCAATCTCAATTTCTTAATAAAGTGCCATTTAATTTAATACTAGTCTAGTAAGTGTGCTTTAAGTGTAACTTCAATTTCATATGGTTATATAATATGAATATAAGTGTAACTTGAATTTAAATCCAGTAGCCAGTGCACTGAGAACATATGTATTAACATAACGTATTTTTGCATAAAACTGACAAACACTGCTTGAGCAGCTTTTGCTCAAGTTCAAAGACTGTGAAAATAGGACTGTATACACAATAGGGAGAGAATAGTCTTCTGAGGATTTAAATTAAAAGTCTAATTAATTAAATCATTACTACAGAGAAGATAGGTTGGATCTGATACCATGCTGTCAGTGGTAACGGGTGAATAATGCAGCAGGGGGGTGAAAAGGCATTAAAGCAATTGAATGATAAAGACAAAAAATAAGATATATGAAACATGAAGATGCACATGGATTAAAGACAAAAATAAAGAAAACGATAATATACAACTTAAAGATCAGTTAATTTTATTTGACTTTGGAACCACTTGTATGTGAATGGTATATTTACATAGGTAGTATGAACAATAAAATAAAATTCTTATTTTACGTCATACTGATTTTCAATCACATTTTTTGCACATACCACTCTCATTTTCACCAATTATTTAGTTAACTAGCGTAACAGTATTTAGGTTTTGAACCTTCTAAAATACAGGACGGTCAAACAAAAATACCACGAAAGACACAATGTACAGGCCTTAAAAGGGGGAAATATATAATAAATCAAATACATTTCAATTAGCTTAAGCAGTAAATTAGGTTCCAAGGGCAATTACATCAATATCTTTACTCTCTTCCATCTGTGGTCACTTATATGTGCACATGCACCATCTGTTATGAATGAATCTGAAAACTCAATTTAAAATTGCAAAACAAAACACAATAAGCAAGGTATCTTTATACTTTTCCACAATATTCACACTTCGTCCCCTCTACCACTTTAAAAATTCAAGTGTACGTTTCCTCAAAATATCTCTTGGTTGTGCAAACAAACATTACATGCATCTTCCTGAGTCTAGATCAACATGCCAAAAATGGGCAAACAAAATAAAGCTCTCTATAGTTATAGTGCAACTACACGTCAGCATAAAATACTTACTCTAAAAAACACAAACAAGGACTTTTTCTATCATACGGTATATTAATACGAATTCATGAAAATATTTGAAGGCCTAAATGCCGTTACTGTAGTTAGGGGCCTCTAGGTAAGTTACCAACAATTCACCCAAAAATGAAAATTCTATCAAAATTTACTCACCCTCATGTGGTTATAAACATTTATGACTTCTTTTCTCTTGAATGGAAAAGAGCAGCATGAACATTCTGTTAAACATCTAATTTTGTGTTCTATGTAATAAATTTTTAAAAATCATACATGAGGGTGAACAAATAATGACCGAATTTTAATTTCTGGGTGAACTATCCTTTTAAGGGACACAATGTGAAATAGGCACCCAGACTCTCTGTCTGAGACACAGCACAAAAACAGTGTTTTGAGGTTAGACATGCTGGTCCCTCACTATGACATGTTTAGGGTTAAGATGATGTATTCCCTGCCTTATGTGCCCTGTGAAACTATGCTAGTCTAGTGTGCGAGTCTCATGCTGATCGACACATTCCAGTTACTGTAGGTGCTCTGCTATGAGAACAACTGCTGCCGCTCTCTCCATGTAAGGAGAGAGGGATGATCCAGGTCACATAAAGACTGTAGGCTGAGCCGTACCCTGATTCTGTCTGCACTGACCTCCATCTTTTCCCTTTTGGGTTCCCAGCACATACAAACATCCACAAACACACTTCATCTATCATTAGCCCAAGCTAGCGAACAGAGACGGATATTTACTGCTAGTATACAATGCAAATACTAGCAATGATGAACTGTTACATATTTATACAGCTATATTATCTCAAGTTAATCCCTTGAGTTTACTTTGGACAAGGGATTTTGATTACTGAAGGCCACAATGTAAATGTGGTGCTGAAATCTATTCAAGATAGGAGCTAAATAAAAAATAAAATTAATAAAAATAAAACATCAAAAACTGAATTTGTCTCAGCCACCATCTTCAAGTCCGTGCAAAAGCTTCTGCCCTGAATAAAGCTCAAGTGCTGAAGGGATACGTCCCAATACTACTTCAGACTTTTGCTGTGATACAAAGCCGCAGTGCTTGGTGGCTTGAATGTGTATGTACAAGTATAAATGAAGCATAACATCTGCAACAAAGCTTCTTTGGTTATTGAATAAACAGGAGTGTGATATCAACATCTTCTGAGCGACATTCAAGAATCTCAAAGATTGTGAACTGAAAATAAATAAAACTACAACAGAATGAGTAGTGGAATGATGCTGACAGGTGATGTGATGTGCAAAGAGAGGAGATGTTCTCAGATCACAGGAAATGACATCGCTATAAGATTATGAGAATAATAAAGTTAATACATTACAGCTGAAGTGCGCAATTTCTGTTACACAAAGATAGTTCCACCCCAAACTCATGCCATTGGTTGCGTTGATGTTATAATGTCCAGCTCAACAAAACAGTCCGTTTTGTGCCAGAAATGACACACTTCACCTTTAAGAGGGTCTTTTTGAAAATAAATGAACACATTTTCTTTCAAAATTTATCTCTGAATTTTCGGTGCCTCACACATGACTAATAAACGATATGATTGCCATGAATTAACAATTCGTTCACACGACTTAATTTGTTCCTTCTTAGTTAAATTGTAATTTAGTTAAACTGTGGGGATTATTTACATAAAACAAGGGAACGAAGTTTTAATTTCTATTGTTTTCTGTATGTCATGTGTAGGGCTCCGTAGTGCATGCCTTTTGTAATGTTATTAATAAATAAACGTCTTAATTCATTCATTATACAACAGTCTTCCTTGAACAAAGCAAAGTTTGTTCTTTGTTCTTTCTTTGTTCTAAATATACACACGTGAATCCATATGGGAGGTCAGCACTGTTTTCAGTCTCACTCTGAAGCTTCTTAACACGTATTAATGAACCTGAAAATCTTCAAAAGCTTCAGGATCTTTTCTATTCCCTACACGGAAAGTCTAGTTTTGGATTTTAGCTGCCTGCTCCTTCTCGACCTTCTCCTTGGCTTTCTCTTTCTCCACCAGCTTCTCCTCCTTCTGCAGCATCACCATGATCTCTGAGACCTGGTTGGTGGAGATATCGATGTCCTCCTTATCGATCAGCTCTACCACCTACCACACAAACACACACGCCAGATAAATGTCAACATCAAAATAAAATGCTGACAGGAACTAAATGGGAAAAGAAAATCAATGAGGAACTAAAGAAGTCCCATCTTGTTACCTTTAAGACGTCATCAATGTCTATCTTGCCATCTTTGTTTTCATCGAGTGCGTCTGCGATGCTGAGCAGCTTGTGTTCAGGGATGTTCTGGATCTGCTTCATGACTGCAATGAGCTCGTTGATGCTTATCAGATTCTCCCTGTAGGACAGGAACAGACTACATACAGGGAATGTTTACTTGATAACACAAGGGGTAAGATGGTGGAGGGCGAGTAAGTGCACAGATCAATCAATCGCATGCCAAGACAGCCGTGCAGGGTTCCCAGAAGAGTCGCTCGCGAGTGAAAGAGTTTTTGGAGTCATTAATGAGAAAATGATTCACTAATCCAACCCGTTCTGTTGCGTGTTGCTTTAAATGCTAATGAGCTCTGCTGACCCCGCCCCTCTCTTCTGTGGGGTGACAAACCGTGCTCTGAGAGACTGTTTACTTTAGCCACATTTAGCGCAAAACTTGCTAAGTAGCACGTTATTAAGAACAGCTATTGCAAAGATTCATAAAAAAACCCTTATACTCACTTCTGCTGTAAGTGAAGCTGGATCACGAATGATTCGCGTGAACAAACGCATTTAGGTAGATCGAGGGTGCATTCCCTTCACAAACAAAAGTAATCCACTGCGTCTTCAGTGGCTCAGATGTCGGGAGTAAATGACGATTGCTGTTCATTATTACATCCAACAACAGAACACCTCAATCGCTTAGGAGACATTCTTGTCTACATCTGCTTTTGTGGTGAAACAATGGCGGTCGGACTGTTACAGCTCACTCAGGCCGGGTCTAAGGTAAGACGCTAGTGTCAATCAACTGTCGTGGGAGCGGCCTTCGTCCGTGTGACGTCACACAGACAAGAAGCTGAGAACGGCCTGATTTGAAAAAGGGGATATTATTTTTAGGGATTAAATAAAAAACACTGGGTGGATTTTTATCATTATAGGGTAGATGTGTACACACACTGCCAACACACATTTATGTTCAAACAACATGTAAAAGTGAAATTAGCATCCTATGACCCCTTTAAGAATTTTGGACTAAATCATACAAGCCAAAAATAAAGGCAAGATTTCACAGCACAATCCTAATCACACAACTGATTAAATCCACAATAACCAGCATTAAGGAAATGACAAGCAGACTGCTGACGGATTAAAATATTAAATCAAACAAAAATCACACTTCATACCCCCTCAGACCTATTTGGTTACAAAATATGGTGTTTAGTCCATATTTTTAAGTTAATGCTTTTGATGAGGAAAAAAAAACGAAAGGCGAGAGGTCTCTCCTGTCCTTACCTTGGCAAGTCACTATGTTTCTCAAAGAACAATCTAAAAAGAACAAAAAATGATTTTTAATTGGACTGGGAACCCTTTTCTTTTGGATCGCGTTTGCAACCTTCAAGGTTGTTCTTCCACCCCCATTGTACTGTGTCGATTGCAATATCCCATCATGCATAACTGATGACACACACAGAAACCACCATCAACATTCAACCCAATTCCATACAAACTCATGCAAATCAAGTACTCTTACCCGATTGGTGGTGTGGTCCCACTGTCCATCTGTCCATCCAGCACCATCTTGTCCTTCTCCAGCTCAGTGACGATCTTATCCATTCTGCTAATCATGCGGTTGACCCGCTTCGACAGACGTTGGCTTGCTTTAGACTCTTCCACCACTTTCTCCTGTCCTGTTTTGGACAGCTCTCGCTTGATCTCCTCCAGGTCCTGTAGAGAGACGTAGTGGATATCACATGTTAAAATGCTTATAACAGAAATTAAAATGGACCGTTGGTTTACGGTACACACCTCGCTGTACTCCTGCACATCATCCTTCAGGTCCTCCAGCTCCTCTTTCTCTTTGGTGAGGAGATTCTTCTGCCCCTTCAGTTTGGTGCAGGCGTCACTCAGCATGTCAATCTCTTCCTTAGTGATCTCCTCCCCCTGAAAAAAAAAAAATGACACACAGGCTCCTAAATTTTTGGTGAGTGCTCCTAAATTTTTGCTGGTGCTCCCAACTTCAGTGCTACCAAGTAAAAAAGTTAATTTCGAGCCCTGAGTGTCCATCAACACTCTCTCTAGGGAACACGCACACATTTTCATACATGCATAACAGTGTTGGGGAACCTTTGAATCAGTGGTAGACTACAGTTAAGATAAATTCTCAGCTTGCTCTGTTGCAAGATGACACAATGTAACAAAATCAGCTATGTAATGCTTTGTCAAGCTACATCTTTTTCTCCTTAAACTTTTGAATGGTTGTGTAACTTATTGTAAAAGTGATGCTAGTTGCTAGATGCTAGTGTATAAGTTACTCCCCAACTCTGATGCAGAGAGATAAAGAGGTTGCTCTTTTATAAGAGGATCAGTCAGAGGAAAGGAAGGTCTTCCATACAACAAAGGTGATTACAGAAAGGTCACTAAAACCAACTGAAACACATTGTAGGGCTAATTCAGTGGGTCTCTGAGTAACATAAAACAAACACCCATGAGGATTTGCTGCAGGTTTCATTTGTAATGCGCTACAGACACATACTCAAAGGAATAGTGTGTTGGGGTGAAGTGGAAAGGAGGATGCAGGTATAACCACACAAAAAGCTTCTGCTCTTTCAAATCACTGTATTCACTCAATATTATGTACATTTGACTCAGTAATTCTCTTGTGCCTGTTATGCTAAAAATTAAGAAGCCTTACAAGAGTCTAAGTCTAATCCTAGTCGAAAAGTTCTGATTATGAAACTGTAAATGTGGGAAATGAACGCAGTAAAGTGACTAGGAGAGCAGAGCGTCAGTGTGGTGGTGATCTCCAGATGGAGAGCACAGTTCAGCATCTAACCTGAATGCGCAGATACCTCTGCCACTGCTTGAACTGAAGAAACACGCAAAATGATACACAACACAAAAACAGAGAAAGAGTGGTTCCTGTGACATGAATGCACAAGATCCTGTTCTACAACACAATCAAGTCAGAGAAGTGAATTAGCTGGACTATTTTTATTGAATGACTTCAGCTAAAGAAAGTTAAACTTATACTACCATATTATGTATTAAGCATATCAACACATTCAACAGCATTGGATGTTTCAGATGTTTCAGATTTTCCCAATTCAAGCAGAATGGGCCTATACTTTCATGTTTACAACCATGACAGAAAATAGCTGACTGAAGGCATTGCCAAGATTGGCTGAGTGACTTGCCTTAAAAGGGTTATAAACACTTTATAATAGCTTTCATTACTCATTAACAAATACTATTTTATAATGCTTGACAGATTATCAGTAATACACACTACTGTTTCAAAAGCTTGGGGTCAGTAAGATTTTTTAAAATTGCTTTTAATTGCTCTTACGCTCACCAAGGTTGCCTTTATTTGATAAAAAACACAGTAATAACAGTAATATTGTGAAGGATTATTCCAATTTACAATAACTGTTTTCTATTTTATATATTTAGAAATGTAATTTATTCCTCATTTTAATTTGCAGATTTGGTGCTCAAGAAACATTTCTTAATATCAATGAATACAAAGTTCAAAATAACAGCACTTCTTGATCATTATAAATGGCTTTGTCACTTTTAGTTTAATGCATCATTTGCTGAACAACAGAAATATTAATAAAAAATATAAAAAAACCTACTGACCCCAAATTTTGATCCGTAATGTACATTTAAGTTCCTAACAAATGTCATGTGTGTGAGTGTGTGTGAGTGAGTGTGTGTGTGTGTGTGTGTGTGAGAGAGAGATTGTCTTACCTTAATACCCTCCAGCACTGGTGCAGTATCTCGTAGTGTTTCTGAATGGATGGCCACATCTACACTGGAGAGAGCATGCTCTGCATCCTCCCGTCGTTCTGCTTCCAACTCCACCACCTCAGCCTCCTGGAAACACATATAAAACCTTCCATGAACATTTCAACTATACCACAGGTATGACGCAGGAATCACTGTCAGACTGAAAGTGACTAATGACCCGCGCGGCCTGTTCCTTTTCTTTCTCTGCAGCATCAGCCAGTCTCTCCAGGTCCCGCTCTCTGTTTTCCTGCCGGATAGCTGCCTCTTCCTGTAGTGTGGCCTCCAGCTTGGTTTTGTTATCCACTTTAGAGAAGTCCAGCTCTGCCACCTTCACCTGTGCCTCTTTAGTCTGTGAATGCACAAACAAACAACACACTGTCATTACACAAATCTGAAGCACTTGCTACATGTATACAATCATACATTACACTACATATAATTGTAAATATTCTATATATTGTGCAGTACATACCATAATCTCTGGCAGGTTCTGTAGTGTGGTTTTAAGCTGGTCCGCAGGGGACAGTGTGTCTGGCAGGAACATAGCTCGGGACAGGAGCAGCAGAGATGTGGGGATGTGCAGATTGAGGTGAAGCTCCAACCACTGACATGATCAGAAGTGTGAAATACATGATGAGAAGACCTATTACTAGGAAGTAATCATTGTAGAGGAGAAAAGCATGTGCTACCTGTTTAAGCTGCTCTCTGAGTCTCTCCTCCGTCACACCCAGAGCTCTCATCCCTCTCACACGACATGCTGCCTGCAGCTCATTCACATTCAGACTGTCCACTCCTTCCTCTGCTATCAGCTGTCAATCACACACACACACACAAAGAAATCAGCTAGGAATCATCATTCTTAATAGGAATCATGAAATTTTCATTTAGAAAGTTGCTAATTGAAAAAGAAATTCATGAAACTCAGAAATTCAATTCATAGAAATTCATATAGAAATTAATGATAATTCTAATTTGCTCTGAATTCTTATACACTAAATATATAATGACATAAGACATTTTACATTTAACTACTTTTATGGTGTTTTTTTTTTTGTTTGTTTTGTGTCAATATAAATTGATGTTGAATAAATAAAAGTATATACAATACCATTCGTCATTTTAATCAGCAAGGATGTATTAAATTGATCAAAAGTGACAGTAAAGACATTTATAATGCCAAAAAAGGTTTCCATTTCAAATAAATGCTGTTCTTTAGAACTTTTGGTCACAAAAATTAAAAAGCACAACTGTTTTCAATATTGGTAATAAAAACTGTTTCTTGCGCAGCAAAACAGAATATTAGAATGATTTCTGAAGGATCATGAGACACTGAAGACTGGAGTAATGACTGCTGAAAAATCAGCTTTGTCATCACAGTAATAAACAACATATATATTCATATATTAAATACATATAAAATATACAAATTTTACTATATAATCTATACATATTTTACCATTTTAATATATAAGATTTTATGTATATATAGCATATATATATATAACTGCATTAGGCTAACTGAGACTTGTTATAGCACTTGCATATCATTGCTCTTTTGTTGATTTTGATAGCTTCCATTGTCCTCATTTGTAAGTTGCTTTGGATAAAAGCGTCTGCTAAATGACTAAATGTAAATAAGATTTAACTTATTAAAATAGAAAAGTTTTTTTATTTTAATAATATCATAATATAATATATATAATTTTTTTTTTTTTTTAATCAAATATATGAAGACATGTTGGGCAAAGATACTTCTTTCAAAACAATTTTTAAAATTGGAATATTAAACTGAAAACTGCATATTGTGCTGTACAATCTAACGTGGACAATTATTTCATATTCAATTAAATGATTTAACTTTAAAAAAAAATAACATACAACTGTTATAAATAAGACAATGCAAAAAAAATTTGACTCTTCTTAAAAACACAATCTCATTTGAGTAAAGACAGGCTCTAACCTTGTCATCTGCACGGATGGCTCGGAGTTTCATGATGAGCTGAAAGCGCAAGAAATTGTTGGTGCCGATGGACTGCAGCTCCAGCAGCTTGCACAGAGCCACCAGCTGCGGCCGTGTCAGGTTATCTAAGGTCAGTTCATCTTCAAACAGCTTAGAGAAACGTATGATCTGCTCATTACTGGGTCTCTCTCCTGAGTCACGGATCTGAGAGAGAAGAGTAAGGGGAAGAGAGAGAAAGTTCTCATTCAAAAAAAGCTCTCATTCATGGTATTTATGAGATAGCATTCATAAGCATCACCACATGGGGGCAATACAGCGCTGTGTATAGAATCACTTGGGCGAAGCGTTGTTTTTCAGGATGAGTTCTGAGCAAGTGTGACTGATCTACCTTCTGAAAGAAAGTGGAGAACTCCTCGGTCACGTTGCCTTTGGCTGCTTTGTTTCTTAGTGCAATCTCCTCGACTGTGTCCTGCAAGAACTTGGCCATCTCTAACTTCACTCTCAGCTCCTTCTTTAGTCTTTCCTCCTGCAGAGAGAGAGAGAGAAAGAGAGAAAGAGATATGATACGAGGTCAAATAGGTTTGGTACAGGTATTGTATAAGTAGATGCATAAGAGGTGTGACTAGGACAGAAATACAATTAAGGTCTTTACAGATTAAAACTCAAAAGGTCAGCGTACCTTTTTGGACTGTGTCTCAAAGGTGGACGGCAACATGTTAGGAAAAAGTTTCAGTGCAACAGGAAGCAGAAACTCCATAAATGGGACGATGATAAAGACCAGAAAGGGCAGAAGCCGGAAGACATCTGCACACGTCCTCAGGAACTGCAATTAACATGACATAGGCAGTGATGTCAGCAGATTGCTGCTTTGGTGATGAAATGCAATTATTGATCAGTGGTGGAAATCTAATCTCTAGACCTAAAAATGAAGTACAACCCCTGAAATCCCTGTCATGAAGTGCTAAGAACCGACTCTACAGAGTGATCTGCTCTGGCAGGACTACATAAGAGTAAAATTAGAGCTCAAATCCAGCTGGGAGGTGAAAAGAGTCAGAGTCAAGAGTTCTCTCTAAAACTTTTCCTATCTACTGTTTGGGTAAAGAACCTCATATCCTGTTCCTATTTCACCCCAAAATCAAAAGAAAGAAGCCTATTTTGCCTAAGAAGCTTTTGATTAAAATTGATTTTCTACATTGCAACATTATTTTCATGAAAGTTAAGGACATTTAACATCATGTCCATAAATTTTAATTAGTGTAATGCAAAAAAAAAATCATTATTGTCATACAAAAGTTAAATTATGAAGCACTTATACATCATGTTTGATAAACTGCATTAAATGTATGATTTTTAAAATAATAATATAATTATTTACAATACTTCTTTTTTACATAAATGAGAATGAGAACCACCAGAACAATAATAGGATTTACAAAAAAAATATTGTAAAAAATATTAATGGTCCTAAAAATATTAATATTAATGGTGTCTGAATAAATTTTGGTTTGACTGTATCTATTTTATAAATAAAGTTAACCAACTAACATTATACATACCCTTTTGGTTTCTGTACCCAATATTTAAAAAAATGTACAAATGCAATAAAAATATCGGTATCGGTACTCGGTATCGGCAAGTACCAAAAATAGAAGCATCGTATCGGGCGAGTACTGGAAAAAGTGGTATCGGTGCATCCCTAATATTAATCCTAACTTCCAATTGTATTTATGTATTTATTTTTGTCAAATGTAACCTAGATGCTTTTATGTATGATTCACTCCTGTAAAGTAAAAAAAAAAAAATTAATTTAAAAAAGGACAGCTCTGAGACATCAGGTAAAATACAATAAAACAAATCAAAATAAAATAAATAAATACAACTTAAAAATGAAAAACAGACATCTGCACAAAAAAGATAATTAAAATTAAATAATAAATACATAAAATAAAATAATTAGTTAAAATAAAAAAAATAAAAAAAACCTGACTTTCTGAATCACCCCATATCTAATATATAGCTGATGAAACATGATGAATTCAGAAAATGAGAGGTTAGATGACAAAGGAGCTTCAGCTTTATAAGAGGGGTCCCTGCTCCCCTTATTCCACTTATGTGTCAGCGGTCCTATAGGGAAGAATTTAAACCAGGCAGGCCTGAAAAGAGCCTTTGTGTTTGGCCCATTGACATGTATATCACCACAGGCAGAGAGAGAGAGAAAGAGCGCGAGGGGGAGAGAGGAGGAAAGCAGGGAGGCCTGGAGTGTGAAATATTCAGGGACGAGTGAGTGGGATGGAGAGTGAAGGCATTCCAAAGGAAGTGGCCGGGAGAGAGCAGGACAGAGGGCATGGGAAGGGGGTTGATGACTGACATCAAAAGCTAAAGGAACCCACGCTGTGCGAGGCCAGTTGTGAATAGGCAGGATTAAGAATGAAGCAGGTCAGAAGAATAGCGAGAGTGAGGTGCGACAGATGCTAGCTGAGGCAGAGGCATTAGCATACCTCGCACTGCTAATGTTGACAGAGCTCACAACATAAAGAAATCCTCAGTAAGCTCTTGATAACAACTAACCATGACTACCCAAACATGAGTGTTATACAAGCTGTAGACGTTTTTGGACCAAATGCTGTGGGAAAAAAAAACTCTCAAGAAAACCTCCCAAGGCTTTAGGAATGTAATAATGTGATTTTTGCTTGTTTTCAGTTAGTAAACAGATTTTCTGAAGAAAATGTGAATAGTGCTTGCCTGTGCAAAACAACAACAACAAAAGCTTTTTAGTTAACGTTTGAAAATAAAGAATTGAACAGCCATAAATAATACAATTATTATTTGTTTCATAAATATAATTTTTTGTATTTTATTTTATAAATTTGCATTACAATATATTTTATTATAATATTTAACATAATAGACAATATACAATTAATAATATAAAATAGTAATATTTATTATTTTATTTAATATTTTAATTTAGTAGTGGCAGTAATAATAATAATTATTATTATTATTATTAATTATATTTATATGGTCATACTCATATATAGTCTGATATATTTTTGACAGGAAAATTATATCGGACTATAAATTGTGCAGACCTACAAACAAGTGATAGATAGATAGATAGATAGATAGATAGATATATAGACAGATAGATAGATAGACAGATAGATATAGTATAAGCAATAAGAAGTAAAAGCAATAATAGTGACACCATTAATGTTTACAATGATTGCTTGCAGCAAATGTTTGTAAAATGTTTGCCAGAAGACCTAATTTTAAGGGCGTGTTTCTATCTCTGTGGCTTCATATAACTGTCACCAGAGTAAAACCAAACATCACTCTTCTCAGTACTATTGCCATGACTGTGGAGAAATGATAGGAGTAATGTAGTGGATAATGTTGGGCATTAATATCCTAGCACCCCAAGGACGGACAGTTCATTCTGAGAGAGTGACAGAGTGAGCTGTGACACAAAGCCTGAGCAATTTCCAGTACGTACTGACTTAGAACGCAATGGAGACCTCCAACGGTTATAGATTATATGCGTCACTAAAGTGTCACTTTACAACAGGCTGAGTCATGCAACTGTCTGAGAATTTGAGGCTGGGAAGGTATTAGCACTGTGCTAACAGAGCCAATCATGTAATACAACGTGTGATAGCTGCAATCTTCTGTGTGCTTGAAAAATCAAACATAATACAGAAGAGCAGTAACCTTGTATTTACACTAACAAGTTTGGGGTCGGTATGATTTTGTAATGTTTTTAAAGTCTCTTATGCTCAGCAAGGCTGCATTTATTGGAAAAATACAATACATCTGTCATATAATGAAAAATTATTACAATTTAAGCTGAATTTTCAGCATCATTACCCCAGTCTTCAGTGTCACATGATCTTTCAGAAATCATTCTAATATGCTGATTTGCTGCTCAAGAAACATTTCTTACTATTAATGCTGAAAACAGTTTTTTTTTTTTTTTTAGGATTCTTTGATTAATAGAAAGCTAAAAAAAATCAGCATTTATTTGAAATATAAATTTTTTTTTTAATAGATTTTTTAAATAAATAAATAATAAAATTGTATAATATAAGTAAACTTAAAACTTTTTAATGGTAGTTGATAACTTTGTGGATTTTGAAAGCACTTCTTAAAAAAAGTGAGCTTTGTTGCTTTCTGTGGGGGGAAAAACCATGGCCATGTTGCTGTGACTGATGGGATGTTCTTCTGGGTGGTTTCTTACTGAACTAAGTCAAAATGCTTTGTCGTAGGTCTGTTTTTTCACCATTTTATTGTCTGCCAGAAATTATAAGTTCAATCACTTATTAAAGGTAATATAAAGCTAATGCACTGGACCTCAATTAACTGCTCTCTTACTTCTGTCCTAAGGACAACATTTCTCAGCTGGACATCACTTTACAGGAGTCAGCCTGGGCTAGTGGCCAACTATGTGTCAATGTGAGCCATACTGATCTATCAATCATTAAACTACAAGAAAGAGATAGGAAGAGAAAAGAATAGGAAGACCATTGATTGAACATTGATTGAAGGAGTTAATGAGATAAAACTCCTGAACTTTTTGGCCATGTAATTTTCTTCTGATCTCAAAATTACAAAAGCAGAGCACTTCAAACTGTACTATCACAAGGATGTATTCGTGTATTAGTGTAGATGTCTGCAGACCTAGAAAATGATGCTTGTACTGAAATTTAATTATTGAAATTTAAGTTGCGATTATAGGATATGAATGAATGAGTGGGATTAAATGTATCCTAACTAAATGTAAATATTATTTCATCTTAAATAAAAGAGTTGTTAAATTGGACTTAATGGATTTTTTATCCTAAAGGCCTCAGGAATCCCATGTGAGCTAGTTAAAGTGTCTTGGGTCTCCCCTGGACTCCTGACTTACAGGGTAATCTCTAATGGCTGTTCCATGAAGACTCAGCATGGCACTAATTTAAATCATTAAGCTACAGAAGAGATCCAGTCAGACTTTACAGGACTAAGATTAAACTACGGAAGAATGCTAACCACCTACCCCAAATCCTACTATGCACGACTTAATTACATTACACTGGGTTAAATCCATAGGGCAATGACAGACATAAGCAATGACAGGTCAACTGACAACCCCAGAGTGGTACAATGACAATTTTCCTTGCATTTTCTATTAAAAATGACTATATGTAAATACCCTAGTTTCAACCCATTTATGTGTGTGTGGGAAGTTTTATTGCAAATACTAACATTTCGTAAATCTACTTAGAGTATTGCAATAAAGGACAAAGGTGTCTGATGTCTACTTTATTATTACCAAATCTCAATGCAATCATGTTGTCATTGACTCTTTAAGGATAATGTTATTAGGTGGTCTCAGCCTTGAGGGACGTTCACACTGACAACGATTTAACATATGACAAATTTGAGCAGAGTTCAACTTTTGTTTAAACGCTGGCAGTTCTAATCTGACTGGCAACTTTCAGGAGTCAGGGTACAGTTATTTATCATAAACTTATCAGAACAGAGGAATATTGATTGGGAAGGTTCAATCCTCAACTCAAGTCATCCAATGGCTATCCTTCAGACATTGCAGAACAGGGTTTTTCACACTCCTGATGCCAAGTACCCCCATTAAACCAAAATAGTAAATAGTTAAAAAATTTTACGCAATTTACGCAATAACGTCTGTTTGTGCTCAATTTTGCCAAGGGAAATATGACCTATTAAAGCCCGAGCAGAACTGTTGTGCGTTTCCAAGCAACACAATTTCTGAATGAATCCGCATTTTGAATGAATCGGGTGAACCAATAATTCAATGGCCCATTCATAAAGAGAGCCATTTACTTCACTTCTGAATGAATCAGCTGTTTGAAAGAATCAAAATAATGAATGAATGATTCAATTACTTATTTATTAAGACATTTACTGCCATCTACTGGCAGTTTTAGTTTCTTATTTAGGGTATAATTTCATTAAAAATAATTTAATATTTTCATATTAATAAAAAAATTGAAAATAACAATAAATCCACATTACTAAAAAAAACTAACTAAAGGGACGTTTCACACAAAAATTTAAAATGAAAAAAAAAAATACAAATTTTTTCTAAAGCTACTTTTTGTAATGTCTATTTGATGCTTTTCTCATTTAACACAATAATGGCTGCACATTAGCTTTTGGGGGTGATTTTTCAGCCAAATTTGATGTGCGATTAATTTGCAATTAATTCGATTAATTAATCGCCACATTGACTACGTTTATATGGAAATCAATAATCTGATTATTTACCTTATTCTAAATAAGACAATATTATTATTAAGGTGTTTACATGAGTTGCTTTTAGAATATTCCTTTCATGTTCCTGTTTTACATGTTATAGTACATAGTTCGATTAATTGTACACGTCATTACGTCCCCATGTGACGCCATCCGATGTCCCCTCTAGAATTTCACATATAAACATATAGTTCGTCTTCGTGATGATGCCATATACAGTTTTGGGTGTTTTATTTTAAATTTTATGAAAGCTTCAAGTGCAGTTAATTATTTGTATGTGCATACAGACGACGGCAGTGTTGAAGCTCTTTTATTTGCCGTCAAACGGTTGACCACTGTCGTGTGTGTATCCTGTCGCAAAATGTGGCGAAAAGTCCTGCACGATGCTAATAATGTGATTAAGGTGTGTTCATGTCTATACTGCACTTCAATAATGCGACTAAAATAGGAATACTCCACATGTCTTCATTTGATTTGTGTTTACTTCCGAGTATGACTTTAGCCGGATTAAGGTAATCAAAAATCTCAGTCTACATGGTAGATTCTTAATCAGAGTATAGTCTTAATCAAGTTAAAATCGGAATATTGTTGTCCATGTAAACGTACTGATTGTGTAAGATAAAAAATCACTTGACAGCCCTAGTGTTTACCTGTCTCCTCTCTCGGCGTGACAGAATGTGTCCATTCAGCACCCTCCAGAGCATCCGCACCGTAATAGTCGTATCCATCCATAGTAGGCGGAACCCGTGATAGTAATGCTTCACCTCATCAATCACACGTTGACATATTGTCCGTCTCACAGGTTCGGCATCTACCGTCGGGCTGTACACCGGACCACCCTCCTCAAGCTTTTTATTCCGATCCTTCAGTGAACGTAAAGAACGCTCTACCTTCGAATCATCATGGAGATGGCCTGTAGTATGTACCCACCGGACTGGGGTGTTCTGTGGCCAAGCTAGCGTCCTGGGGTACGTGGAGTGGGTGTTGATAGGCAGGGCAGGGTCAGGTACTAAGATGGCACAGTACAGACGAGGTGACCTGGACAAGCGGCGCTGAAGTGCTGATGAATTGTCAAGGTACAGGACAGATGATGCATGAGGCCAGACACTGCCTCCAAGAACACCAGGACTGCTGAAAAACAGACGTCATGCATCAGCCTAAACAATCTTTAAATAAAGATCCAATTTGAAACAATAAAAAAAAAATGACAGCATTTTTGAAGTAAGTCTCTTATGCTCACCAAGGCTGCATCAATTTGATCAAAAACAGTAAAACAGTAGTATTATGAAATATTATTACAATTTAATATAATTGTTTTCTATTGTAATATATTATAAAATGTAATTTATAATTTTCTCATTTTCAGCAGCCATTAATACTCAAGTCAGAAATCATTCTAATATGCTGATTTGATGATCAGGTAACATTTCTTATTATTATCAATGTTGAAAATAATTGTGATGATAGTTAATTTTTTTTTATATAGTTAATACTACAATTCAAAGTTAAATTTGGATGGTAGTATTAACTACCACAGTATGGACGAATTGCACTTTTCTCCAAATAGATTCAGATATAAATGAGAATCATGTCACTGACCCAGATACAATTTAATTTTCAATTCCATTTACCTGTTTGTGGCTAACCGCAGTGCAGTGCAGTTAAAGCATGTGCTTTCTGATAACTTTCCTGAAAGAGATTCAGAGTAAAGAAAATATAACATTAGATAACATACAGCACACTTATGAGACCACCATGAAGAAGGATGGACCAACAGAGTAATGCAATATAGCTGTGCATCTTATCTGTGCATGATAAAAAAAAAAAAAAACAGATGATATGATATAACATAAACGGTCATGGAGAGTGCTACAGGCTTGAGGCCAGCACGAGATCACGGAAAAGGACAGAGAAAATACTTGATCTCATGCCAGTGTTGCATACACAGACAGGGAAAAATATCACCACTGCCAAGAGAAAGGACACACAAATGAAGGTGTGTAAGGTCCGCTCACATTAAGCTATCGTATGGCTTCAGAAGTAACACAGAATAATTCGCACAATCGGGAAAAAAAAAATAAAAAATCTCACTATCGGAGCCGATACCCGATATGAATATCGGATCGGCGCATCCCTATCTTCAACAGTGTAATTAGATTACTGTACAAATTACTCTCTCCACAAAGTATTTAATTACTTATTACTAATCACTTTTTAAATCCTACATCAACCTCGACAAGTTAATGATACAAGGATAGACATGAAACGTTTTTTTTTTATTTTTTCAAGTAACTACATAAATTATTCTGGTCACACTTTAGATTAGTGTCCAATTCTCACTATTAACTAATTATTAACTATGATTTTTGCCTCAATAATACTCCTAATTACTGCTTATTAATACTTAGTAAAGTAGTTGTTTAGTTTAAGAATTGGGTAGGATTAAGGATTTAGAATAAGGTCTTGCAGAATAAGACCTTATTCTAATAGAATTCATGCTAATAAACAAATTAATAGTGAGAATTGGACACTAAAGTGTTACCAATATTCTTATTAACTCGCCAAAGTATTTAAAGTGAGAAGGGTACATAAAAAGCATGCATTTTAAGGTTAGACTTTAAATTTGTATGTTAAATCCACTACTGTATTGTATATGAATGTTCTAAAGTCTATACACAGTAAGCTCAATTACATAAGAAGTAACTGTAATTAAATTACAGAAGAAATAAGAGTAATCCCTTACTTTACATTTTCAAAAGGAAAAGTAATTAAATTACAGTAACTAATTACTTAGTAATTAGTTACACCCAACACTGGGTCCCAGATATATCAGACTATATCAGAAACTAAGCAATGGAGGCACTTATGCATATGGAGGAGTCCAAAACACTTTCAACTTTTTAATTCTGGGCTTTTCTAGCGTTTTGATGCCAAGAAAGAATCCTTCAGTTCAATTTAATCCATAATTTTTTCATATTCAAGACAATTTTATAAAGAGAACAGAATTACATAATTGTTTCCCAAATTAAATAATTAGCTTTTCTGTTATTATTGGAATTAAGCAAATTTATTGTTTTCTGGAAAATATTTTTTAAAAAGTTCTATAAAGTTAATGGTGTATCTAATATCTATAAACACATTTTGTTCACAAAACTATATGCTTTTTTTCTCACTGTCTCACAAAAACTAGAACTTTAGACAGACTTTAAAACAACTGCAACAAATCACAGGTTAATCAGTGTTTTGAAAGCAGAATTAAATAGTAATATAATATTAGCAAATTTGGTAAATGTGAAAGTAAAAAAAAAAGTAATGAGTACATGATAACAGAAGTTTAATTTTGGGTGGCCCTATCCCTTTAAGAGCACGTTAACGTTGACAGTCCTAAAAATACATTTTCTAAAAGCTTTTTCTCTCTCTTCAATTTTTGCAAACCCCCTAAAAATCCCTGACTTAATTAATACCTAAATAACACAATAACCTTTTTAAATGGAGTGGTGTTAGGAAGCAATATGCAACTTACGCAGTCATCTAATGCTGTTATGCCATGGAATGTGCAGCCACAAAATACATTACTTATTGGTCTTTACGTCAAGTTGAAACTGTACCTGCCTACATGCTTAAACAAATGCTTGAATATGACTCATTCTTTTATCCACCTAGTCAAAGTATTTTGTCATGTCCATTGCACACTGGCACATAATGAATCTGACTGCGTGCTATTTACTTGTTTGTGTGTGTGTGTGTGCGTGTGCGTGTGTGTGTGGGGATCGGTTATGAAACAACCTCCATACAGGTTACATCAGGAAACAGACCTCACACAAAAACGCTGCAACTGATGCAGTGAAGAGTTTACATAGCTCACATTTTTTACATGGATGGATGAAACATTAGTATTCCTGGTGGATATTCCCCCTCTCAGGCATATGACTAATTACAAATACTGCTTATGTTAAACTACAGTACAGTTAAATAAGACCACCCATTGCAGCTGTCTGTCAGATGTTCAAGCATAGTATTTCACTGGTAATGACCATCACAAGCACTCTCCATGTCTGCGGCGACAATCTCAGATACACGAGGATGGCCGAGCACATTTCAGTAATGTCTAACTCATGGTAATGTTAGCTACGGCTCTTCAGGAGCAAGAACAGGGTAAATATCCCAGTACCAGGAAACCACCAGACTTGAAGTGAATTGCCTGTTGAAATGGATCACTTGAAACCAATAACATATCTTCTGACTTTTGGTATTTATTTTCTGCACTGATCTTGGGTTAGTATCTACATAATTGTTTTTAACACTGTAAAAATGTGCTAAACACAGGGTTGAACATGCAAAATTTTCTGTTAACAGATAATCAAATAGTGTAATCAAATTCATTTTTAAGCCACTGTTCCTTTTCAACAAATAACCTACTGTAAACCAGATTTCTGCTTGTTCCAACAGGACAATCAAAAGGTGAATTATGTCTTTTTTTTTTAAATCATAAAACCGTTTATCCTGTCCCAGTTTAAAAAGCAGAGACAACATTTTACAAAGCCCTTGATTTTTTGAGTTTCTGAATCAGGGCCTTTTCTAGGCATAGGCAAACTAGGCAGTTACTTAGGGCACCTCCAATTAAAGGGGTGCCAATGAGCGTCCCAATCCTATGTTAACGTAATGACACTGCATTTTAGCAAAAATAAATAAAAGGGCGTTAAGTACATTTAAGCAGCTGAATATAGCATTAGAATGTTTTTAAATTTGAAAAGTTTAACCGTTATTTAGTGTATTTTGAAATAATATATTTTTAAAAATGAATGGTGGCATCATCAAAATAATGAAAGTGTTTGGTAAGCTACCATAACCAAATTTTTTAATTTTTAACCAATTTAAATAATCATGTCATTATCCTAATCAAAATCATACAACACCAATAGGGATTTTGCCTATAGGGCGCCAAAATAGTCTGAAATGGCCCCATTCCGAATAGTTGTCCGACACGTGTCGCGCCAGGTTTGATTTCTAGGATGCAAAATAGCAATACTTCTTGCGTGTCTCAAATTGTGATGCGTTAAGTTTAAAGCGGAAGTGAAAATTAGATTTGAAAGATCTCTTTAAGTAGGAAAAGTAAAGTGGACTATAAATGCAGGATGTCCTTTTACTTACTGTAAATGTAACTTCAGGAAACTCCCTTATCTGGAGTAAGCCAGTAAAGCTATTCTCACCCATTCGGACTGTATCCCACACATGCACAAAAGCACACAGTTTCCCTTTCCCTAAAATACAGCAATCCATCAAACCTGACTTTCTCCTGAACCATTTCCTTCTCCAGTACACCATGCAATCTCTGGATTACATATACTTACGGTCTCGTGATTATCTGATTTATCCACAATAGGACGAGGCCAGATTCCATAATTAATCCATTCTCATCCCACTTCCCTTCAGTACTATGGTTTAGGACCTTTGCTCCAATGCCCAGGTGAAGCCTAATCTGGGTAGTGCTTGCCATAATGTTTGCTTCACATGTAAGACCCTTGGCCCAGTGCAGTCTAATCCTATCGATGCCAGGATGTTTGTATGGAAAGATAAATGCTTTCTACTTTCGCTCTCTATATTTAGCTCTATAGGATGTCTGGCCTCGCATCTCGAGGTCAGTCTACGGCTGGCAGATGGCCTGAGATCTCTATCCTCTTGTACATCTCCTTGTGTTTGCATATAGAATACAAAGCTCTCTGAACAGAAGAGAACAGGATGCACTCTTCAAAATAAAGGTTCCAAAAGGGGGGTTTTATGGCAAATGCCATAGAAGAAGCATTTTGAGTTCCCTAAAAAAAAACTTTCAGGGAACATTTCTTAAAATAATCTTTTTTTTTTCTTTAAGTGAAAATATTTTAATAATCTAAAGAAACTTTTTTAGAGGCCAATAAAGAAGCTTTATTTTTTAAGAATGTAGAATTTGTATATGTATAAATTTATAGATATATAAATGTATAAAATGTATACATTTAAAATAAACACAGCCTGCATATAATGATGACATGTTAAAAGAACCTGAACTTTCATGGGTGTTGTCTAAGTTCCTTAAAGGGGTGAGGAAAAAACTAACACAACTTTGTGGTCACAAATCTTTTCTGTTTTAGGATGCAATGTAAAGTACTCAACTGCACCAGATTCAGGGTGTGTCTCGGAGAGAAATGAACAAAGAGTCATCATATGAGGGTGGACCCATAAAATGCTCCACATGCTGCTTCAGATGTCTTCCATGTAACTAATTGTTTAATCTAATGCTTGGGAGTAGGTGGTTTTAAGGTACAGGATGTACTGTAGTTTTGACAAAGTTAAAAAACGTTCAACTAATGTGCAGAGTCAACTACATCAAGCAATTCATAGACTGACTTTCCTAAACACTGCAATGCTTTCGCAACATCGCTCGGTTTGTTAAAGCAATTCAAACAAGACGTTCAATAATATAATCCATCATTACCATTCTCAATCATTGCTGTAAGTGCCATGTGACTTGGAGCCACAGGAAAATTACATTTTTACATGCTGACTGGCTGAAGAACACACTACAGGCCTAAACCCTTTACTAGAGATGCCAAAAGGCAGTAGACAGGGAAAAAAAACATAAAACTTTAATATAATGAAATACTTAATTGTAACTACACACTTTGACCCCTTTGGTCTGGCATGTCAACAAAAAAAAAAAAAAAAAGTTCATGCAAGGCTCATGGGGCTGTCTATTCCATATGAAACCTTCTCACCGATAGTGTCTGACTCTGTCAGCATTCAGGCAGCAGTTTTGTGTGACAGTCTTATCAGAGGTAGCAGTCCCTCTGAGAGTGAGATAACACAGCCGGAGTGAAACTAAGTCTACTAAGTCCCACAGATGTACCTCATTTATGCAAACAAGGTCAAGACTTAGCTTTGATCAACTGATTCCCTGATCTCCATATATAATATGACCGTCAACTCCAATCAAAATATACACAGAAAAACCTTTTGGCTTCATCACAAATGTTCAACAGGTGCCATTTGTCTTTAAAGAAAACAACAGAACCACACAAACTCTGACTGCTATTGGCAGGACACATCAGGTGTCCTTCTCTCTCATGTTGGTTGCCTGTGCCAAGTCACAGTCTGTGCTGGTACATTTAACCAGCTTGGTAGAAGCCTGTGGATTGAGCTAGTGTCCTGATAAGAAAACCCCATCTCTGGCAAGTGACAATGTAGGTTAAGACTTTCTGTCTCAGTAAACTCTTCTTTGAATATTTTGTGCATGTAGTGTCAATGTCAACAGCCCAACTATTCGGTCATCTGAATTAGGGATGGAACGATTACCGGTTTCATGATAAATCACGATAAAATGCCCTGACGGTTAGTATTACCATTTAAAATGTAATTATCATCAAAACCGTGTTTGATTATCGCGCTTTTGAAAACTCGCGGTAAATCCTGTCCAGCCAGCATCAGTCTGATACAGAAGCAGCATGCAGTGTTGTTGTTGTTGTTGTTTTTTTATGCTAAAAAAGTGCATATAGCTGCTAATTGTATTTGTTGTTTGTTGATTTTCAAATATAAAACTTATTGAAATGTTTTCAGTGTGTGTATCAGCTCTTTTTGAACGTTTTCATCTAATTTGAACAAAACCGTGATAATATTGATAATCGTGATAACTTTGGTCACTATAATCGTGATATGAAATTTTCATACCGTTACATCCCTAATCTGAATAATCATTTAGTTTGTTAATAGTCAGTGTTGTCATGCTTATTGGTAACCCAAAGACTGAATGTTATGAAAGCTATTCATGGTAGCATTTGTTTACCTAACAATGCATATTGTGATCTGACCTCTAATTTATAGTCTGTCAAGCAGAGCTGCGGTTAATCATTTGCCAGACCACACCGCTTCAGACTAGCTACAAGAAAGAAAGTCCACACATGGGAGTTACTGGGGTTTCTCAGGAAGCACTTCAAGTATATTTCGAAATCAATTAGAGATTTTGGCAGCAATGTTGTGGTTGAGAAAGTAGGCAAATGGTTTATTTTATTTAGACAAGTTATAAGGCCATAGCCGCTTGCTACGGCTGAAAGGTCCAGATATTTGTGGTTTTTATTACCATTTACTTGTGCTGTGTAATTTCCTTTATTTACTTAAAGAAAACTGTGAACAATTTATGACTTAACTGTTTTTCAATTAAATATTACTTAAATGTATTAAGTTATCATGGTTTTGATAAGCTCTGAATTGTAATTTTCAATTAATGTAAATATGAATATTGGTTAGATTAATATATGACATGTCTAATCAGGGAAATTAAAACAAAAATGGCAGATAAAAATAATGGAAACTTTACAACTCAGTCCATATGAGTGATGGATCATGAATCCTGCTAAACCGCAAATGTTGTAGTTTGGTTCAATCGCATTAAAAAAATCAGATATTATCCTTAGTATTCACTTAGAGTGTTTCTGTCTCTGAAGAAAGAAAATTGCATGGTGTGCTCAAGGCAAAAGCACACAAGAAACTATGAGGTTTGTTCATTAATGAACGATTATTGTTATTTTTATTTCTCAAGGACTGACTTATGTTTTTCATTCACTGACTGACACCTCTCCATTTTGCTCTCCTGTTTTAAAAACATAAGAATATGTTTTCAAATAGATTCAAATCCTGAGCAAAATAAGGTCTGTTGTAAATTTAACTTGATGGTACTTTGAGGTTTTGTAGAACAAAATAAACTGCACACTCACAAAAAAAATAAAAATAAACAACTGCTTCAAATTTTGCATTTTCACTATGGGTGTGTGTAATATACACTGTAGAGCACTAAAACGATACACAGACGCATTACTCATAGATTATGACTATATAAAACATAAAATGACACGTGCGTCAATTTTCAAACATTAAAAGACATTTGTTTTCGATTTCAGTCGATCGCATTGACGTTCCAGACAGGAGCGTCCGTCTGGCTACACCTGCTATTAACATAGCCTACTGCTGTTCATTCCTGGAATTCAGCTTAAAAGAAGCACTCCATAATTAAACGAAACGCAAACGTTTCTTCAAAAGTGTGGAAACGACTCGCGTGTTGACCATAACAATGAGTTGACAAACCGACCAGCGGTCAACAACAGTTACAGCACTATTATTTTCCAGAACTGACTTAAAGGGGTCATATGATGCGATTTCATTTTTTCCTTTCTCTTTAGAGTGTTACAAGCTCTTGGTGCATAAAGAAGATCTGTAAAGTTGCAAAGACTAAAGTCTCAAATCCAAAGAGATATTCTTTATAAAAGTTAAGAGTTAGCCACACCTACCTAAAACGGCTCGTTCGAACACGCCCCCACATACAGTGGGGCAAAAAAGTATTTAGTCAGCCACCAATTGTGCAAGTTCTCCCACTTAAAAAGATGAGAGAGGCCTGTAATTTTCATCATAGGTATACCTCAACTATGAGAGACAAAATGAGAAAAAAAAATCCAGAAAATCACATTGTAGGATTTTTAAAGAATT
>NW_015636034.1:1042267-1049621 GCF_001515625.1 Sinocyclocheilus rhinocerous | reverse complement strand
TAATTATGTCCCCACTGGATGCAACAAATGCCTCATTTGTAATGGGTTTTATTAGTTTTGTCTCATCGTGCCGGGAGACGGCATCACAGTATGGTGAGGGGCGTAACATTTCCGTCACACGCTTGAGGTATTCGGTCAATCACAACGCACTGGATAGCTGGCTAATCAGAGCACACCTCGCTTTTCAGACCGATTAGTTTTGTAAAAATCGACGCGTTTCAGAAAGGCGGGGCATAGAGGAGAAACAATAATGTACAGTATGTGGAAAATAATGTTTTTTTTTTTACTTTAAACCGCATAAACACATTTCATTACACCAAATACACAAAATAATGTTCTTTTTAGCAGCATCATATGACCCCTTTAACTTACAGTAACAGAGCGTGATGACACAAAAGCACAAGCACGTGTGACACTGACACTAACGCGCAGTTACAGTGAGCCTCCATTATCATCTGTACAGTGTACTGGACGCATCCCTCATACATTTAGCACATGAAAACGTTTAAGTCGGATGGTTCTCGGTGATTATGACTGATTCAGTCTGTGAGGCGGTACAGTTAGCTTGTTAGCTAATCATTTAAGCCTCTCATTTCACCAGTCGTTTAATAATCTTGCAGGCCAGGTTTGCGAGCTAAGTGGCTAGGTCGTGAACTCTACGATTTACACGACTGTAGTGTCTGGAGGGACTCTTTTCATAAGACATTTAAAGTATACATGGTAGGTCTGAACATGTCCGGTTTGAATAACACCGTAAACGAATCAAGGGAATATTAAAGTCCCAAGGCCTCGTCGGTTTTGCTATATAAATAAAACTGGTCACAGTATGTACGTTATATCAGTACAATGTGCCGCATTTTGACAGTTCATAAGGCTCGCTGTTCGTTTCAATAGCTACACAAAGGCAGAGGGAATTACGATATTAACCATTCAAATCGTATTACTAATCACATACTAATCTATCTCCTGTAATTAACAAATAATAGTATTACCTTTTCTGAATTCGTTCTTTAATGACCTAGATGTTTTCAGTAAAGGAGTCCGAGATCTGGTGAGCAAAATCGATGCCATTCTGTTCCCGTCTGTGTGGATGAAAAGGCGTCAAACGTTTATGTAAGATTTACAGTAACGCTGAGTGGACGTAAAGAGGTAATACACTGACGGGTTTATGAGCTATCCACAGAAGTCATAGTCCCGAGCTCTTGGCTCATGCCCTTGTACCCTCCTCGGTGATTCAAGCGATGAGTTTGCAAGCGTTCGGCATTTGCTTCCGTCTTCCTGTGGGTTGAGCTCAGCCGCCAGGGGGCGTGGTGCAGTTGCTGCCTATGAAGGTGTCAGGACTGACCGAGAAGAAACGATGAAGCGCAATCAAATGTCTGGACAAAGCAGACTCTTGAAACTCTAAATGAGTTGACAAACAGTGCATGATTAGCGTTCTGATATCCGAAAAAAGCTAGACATTGTGTAATCCTAAATTCTAAATGTTACTGGCAATGATGATGTTGCACACACCACACACAAGCAATTGACACTTGTTTTAAGTATGTAATAATACTAAAACAGATTTTTTTTTTTAACAAAAGCGTCTGCTAAATATTCTTCTAGAAACGGAAATGAAATGGGTATAAACTGCTTTTGAAACATTTTAATGGTTTGTGAACCCTGGCCAATAAGGCGCCACGGTTGCCAGATCTCCATATAAAAGCTAGCAAATTGGTATGATATAATATGCTCAAAAATACGTGACTTGTCTCACTAAAATGTCTAAATAAGCGAACTTAGTTTAATTTTTTCCCCAGGGGGCTAACTGCGTGATTCATTTGTCTATTTATTGTAGCATGATGTACATAAAACATGCCATTAGCTGCAATTTAATTGTGCTGTTTTAAAACAATGTAATGTTTCACATACAACTTACCATCTAAATCAATGAATACATCTTTGTTCATATACATGAATTGTACATTAATATTTTGGAAATAAGACCAAAAAAAAACGCAACCAATGTCTGTAAGCGCCTTAATAAATCAACAAACCAAAAGACGTTTGTACCAAGCGGACATGGCAACACAGTCTGGCGCGCTTATTTTCTGGTTGCCAGACACTCTTTGCTTGAGTGAAAATTGACTACACGCTAAAAGCATATTAACTGGAAAAATTAAAAATATATATTTAAAAAGAAAATTACACATTTCAGTATTGGTTTATGTTTAAACAAAAATGGCAACAAATGAATTCCAAAATGTTGTCGTTATTTTTATACAATGACGTAAAACTCAGCATTCGCCACATTTTCTGTGTGTAACTGGCAACAAGATAACGAATTCCCTCCCGCAAGAGGTCTGACGTCACATGGTGAGAATTGCCCTCTTCTGCTCGAGCAGTGATCTGTGTCGCTTTGCCATTTTTCGAAATAAAAACAAAAACAGATGATCTCAGAATCTCATGGCTTCATCTTAAACAACGAACTTGCGATGAAGTTTGGAGTGCGCCACGGATAAGTGAAGATGTTCGACGGAGAGTCAGCCGCGAAGAGAGTGATATTTGAAAAGGCCGGTTGAATTGTGCCGTCGCGTGTCAGCCAATCGGATGTGAGTATTTTTGGCGCTGATTGGGATGAGAGAGTTTCCCGCAAGCTTCTCAATACACGTCGGGAGTAATGGAGATGCTGTAAACAGGTTTATTTTCCCACAGGAATAAATCGTGGCACGTCATAATTACGGGGATTGCTGTCTATTACACGCTGGGGTGGGATGTTAGAGGTTTTCTTTCACGGATAAACGAGTCGTTTTGTAGTATGTCACTGGCTGAGGCAGCTGCAGCTGTACCTCACTTGCTAGCTGGCTAAGCTGTAGTTCGCGAGGTTTGTCAGCTTCAGTTTGAAGAATAAATAATTCCTGAGTTAATAAAATGTACCATATGGTTATAGTATGTATTACAGCCCCAGACACATCCTCAGAGATTACATATTTAATAGCGTAGAAATGTTTGGACCTGCACAAGTGTTTTATGTGTTTTGGCGATGCATTTCTTTGCTACCATCATATTAGCTCTACACTGTTACTTTCACGGACCTATGGCTTGATATCTTTTACTCCACTTTGTATACATTTCCTTACATCCGTCTGGTCTTTGAAGTGTTGCAGCATTTTAAACCGAGAGCACAATTCCCACTGAATGTGTTTTAGTTTCATTTTGGTGTAAAAGTTTGTATTAACGAGAGTTATTTTCTTTCAGTTTGCTGTGGGCTATTAGGGCGGTTAGGAGAGTCCATCACTGACTCATCCATAATCTTCCTTCATTGATGTTAACGAGGCATCCTGACCGCTCATCCTGAATAACAATAGCTCGATAACTGCCTCTTGTTTAGGACCGAACGGACATTTACATTTGAGCAGTCACTGTTTTACATAAAGCTTTGCTTGGGTTATGTTTTTATTCACTTTTTAGATATGATTCATTTATTGCCCTTGTGCATGTTACAAATCAAAAGCGGTACGTTTTTTTTCTTTATTTCGTTGATATAAAGCTCGCAGTGCTTATTTTGTATCGTTTGGTTTGTATCAGTGGGTTTCCTTTCAGGATTCATTTGAGGAGGTTTGTGCATTGAACTGAATCAAAGCGGCTGGCCACCCACTCGCGCACTGCGAATCCTCCACGGAAGCCATTTTAATGTGGGACCAAACCATTCCAGTTCTCAAACTCCATCCTATATATATATATATATATACACACACACACACACACACACACACACCGTAGTCATCATTTGAAGTGGATCAAAAAAAAGTTTGTTTTAGGACAACTTTGAGGTTTTGATCCACTTCAAATGTTGACTATAAATATGATTTATTTTAGTTTACGTGTGCATACTTTTTAAATTAATTTGTCCTTTTTTTATGTAGTTGAGGACTGATTGTAAATGTTTCATTTTGTAAACCTCTATTGTTTTTGTCTTTTTCAGGCCCCTGGTTAGTTATGACAGATAGTAAGGGGACATCACTGCCTGCAATGCCAGAGCCCAGGAGTCCTACCACCATGAAACAGCCCTCTGATTCACCTGGTGGACGTAAGGGTCGGGGTGATGGGAGCACTGACCCTACTATGCTCATGGGGACCAAACCATTCCAGTTCTCAAACTCCATCCTCGCCATAATCCACTCAGTTCTTTCACCTAACCACAGTGTCCCACACGAACTGTAACTACTGGTTATTTGTGGCTATTTAGGACCTGCAGCTTGCAGTAGTCGCCACAGGTGCAGTGGTTAGAACAATTAATTCGTATTTTCGATAAACGTCGGCTATGTTTGTTCTCGTAATCTTTTTACGTTTTGTATTTTTAAAATGTACCTGTTGAGGACTGATTGTAAATGTTTCATTTTGTAAACCTCTATTGTTTTTGTCTTTTTCAGGCCCCTGGTTAGTTATGACAGATAGTAAGGGGACATCACTGCCTGCAATGCCAGAGCCCAGGAGTCCTACCACCATGAAACAGCCCTCTGATTCACCTGGTGGACGTAAGGGTCGGGGTGATGGGAGCACTGACCCTACTATGCTCATGGATAAAGCCGCTACCCAGATGGCAGCTACACCTCAAGAAAGTGTTTTGCAGATGATTGGCAGTCATGGTCATAACCACACCCATGAGCGGCTAAAGGACCTGACTTCCCGTTTGTTAAATGGCGATCAAGACAAAATTCCAAAGCTCTGTGCTGCCACAGCTGCACAGCCTCTTCTCAAAGGGGTGGAGCCTGTTCCTCAGCATGCCAGCCCTCCGAGGAAGTCCAGTGTTTCTCCTGAACTCACTTTTAAAATAACCAAATGTGTGGTAAATCTAGGTGGGAAGACAAACCGATTCGGGGCAGATTATGCAGAGGAGGGAACAGAGGAGACAAATGCACCTTTGAGACTTTCAGAAGGTTTTCTTGCCTCTCCAACTGCCATGAGAGAAATACGAAAGAAGAAAGGGGGGCTTGTAAGGAAGAGAACTCCACCAAATCACAGAGAGTCAATTTTAACCCCTACTGAGAGTTCTGATCAATCCCTTCTACTGCAACCCACCATAAATTCTAATGACCACACCACTGAACCATGTGTTCTCCCCACTGAGTCTGATGAGCAGACTGATGGCGAGATACCTGCTAGTGTAACTGCCATCCCAACCCAGGTATGGCTTATTGGCTCTTAATGGCTCTTCGACTGTCTTTAATGCAAAATAAGTTGTTTGTCATAAGGAAAATATGTTTACCACTTGTGGAGGGGATTCTCTTTTTTTTTTTATGGGTCTTACAGTTCTTCATTTCTGTCTTGTAGGGGCCTATGTCTGACTGCGAAGTGAATGATGTTGCACAGGGTGTGGATGATGTGGAATTGAGTGGTACAGAGACACAACCCCGTGTGCAGTTCTCAGTGGGGGATGTTATCTGGGCCAAAGTGTCTGGATACCCTTGGTGGCCATGCATGATCACTACAGACCCGGAGATTAACATGCACTTTAAGTCAAAAGGTAAGGTGTGCTAGATCAGTTGACGTATTGTTCTTACCATTACCATATTGTCAACCAACAGATTTTCATCATTACTGTCTTACTCAATTTCTAACAGTTTGTGGCAGTGCATGCTAGTATGAAGTAATTTTAAGCTGCACTTTTTTATAATGATCCATATTTATAGACATGGAAAAGCAAAGAATATTAGATAACTCGATCAGTAACATTAGGAAAATTCTAACTGCAAACTGATAGATATAGATATAAAAAAAACAATGAGTCTGATGTGGAAAGTAATAGTGCGAGAAAGTAGTGTTAAAAAAAGCTTTTAATTGAGTTTTAAAAGTTGCAAAGGCTACTTAAGAGTGAGATCAGGAGTTTAGATGCCATGGCACTGCATGTTTTGCCACCCATGGAGGAAAGTCAGAATCTAGGGGATATCAAGGAAACGGGCCAGTTGCATAAACATAGACACTATGTTAAGACTGTGTCTTAAGAACTAGTTTGACCAACTAGCAGTTAGCAAAGAGATAATCAGTCTCACTTTTCTGATTAAAATTGGGCCAATCTACATTTTTGTTATTGACTTTAAACAGTTATGACCAATCTAGAAGAAAACAAATTAGATGGCTAACTTTTTAAGACTAGTCCAAGCAGTTTATGCAACCGGCCCCAGCTGAAGTAGCTCAGAGACTCAAGGAGCAAGGTCATTAAGGGATTTAATAATTACAAGAAGTGCTTTGTAGTAAATAAGAGATGAAACGGGTGGCCAGTGCAATTTAAACAGGATTGGGGGGGTCGATTACGATGGTTTTGGTGAGTAGGCCGTAACCAAGCTGTGAAGTTATGAAAGCATGTACCAGAGATTCAGTATCTTTTGGGCTAAGAATTGAGCAAAGATGTGCAGTTTTCACAGAATTAAAAGAATGCTGCCTTGACCAGATAGTTGAAATGGACTGAAATTATGGGCTGACAGCATCAGTGTAGTAATGTGAACAGAATGCATTTAAATATTGAAAAGAAGAGCAGAAGAAGGGCCGAAAACAGATCCCTGGGGGACTCCATGACAGGGTTTCCACGGGTCTTAAAAAAAGTCTTAAATTGTACAAGAAAGTCTTAATTATGATTTCAAGAGGTCTTAAATTTGGGGACGGAAAGACCAGAATTGCGATATGGCTGAATGTGACGATTAAACTTCAAAAGGCTATGATTTCATGAAATAAACACGAGCGCTGCACATTCAAAGTCCTGTGCTGCGCTGCTTTGTGTACTGCAGCTACCGAGGAAACGGTTATATTTCTACCAAAGATATTATCGAGTATATCGCGAAAAGCAAACAAAACACCTACAGTATGCAGTGTTTCCCCTAGGTTTACGGCTTTTTCCTTTTTGTTTCTTCTGGACTCCTTTTTAATGGTTAAATTGTATTAATCAAAAAGCATGTCTAACTAATTAAAATCATGAAACTTAAACAATTTAACATCAATTTATTAAAAGTTTATCAAAAATTGCATGTTTAGGGCCCTATGAAATGTTTTATTTTTTCCAACCTTATGTTTTATTGTTACCAAATTAGTCTATTAAAATGCATTTAGAATTATATAATTCAAGATATGGGGCAGAAAATTTATATATTTATATAATTTCATAAAGTAAATATCACACGAAGAGTGCCGGTTTTTTCTCCAAAAGTCAGCATGATTACAAATGTGATATTGATTTTATACAACAGTTCAATAAACAAGAAGTTAATATTAAGAGACTTACGTTTTAGACACCATATTTCCTGTTTTTGCTCTCTTTCTCCAAAAAAAATAATTCCAAACACAGCCACAGCACTGTTTTGCGTCTCTGAGCAACACAGCA
>NW_015636034.1:1041193-1042230 GCF_001515625.1 Sinocyclocheilus rhinocerous | reverse complement strand
ATTTCAAACATCAGTTTTCAATGTTTTATGTTTAAAATATCAAAACATTATTTAGCTATGCATTTGTAACTGCAGGTGAAAGTATTCCATGCCTCTCAGAGCTGCATTAAACAGTGTGTAAATACATCTAAATGCCACTTCTAATGCAGCTTCTGTGTTTCCTCTGCATTGCACAGATCAATTTTGTTGATACTGATTTAATTTGCTTGGTAACAGCAAGAATTTGACTCAAAAGATAGTGCACACTTTTAGAAAAAATGACTTAACGTTAAAAATGACCATAAAACTTGTTGGAAATGGTTAATTTCTATCACTGCTGTGAACTGACCACACTGAATATGACGAATATAAAAAAATTCATGAGTCCGCTGTCAGCACAATTAGAGATAAGATATCAGCACAATAACACACTATAGCTAAATATTGTCTAATTATCGTTATCGATAAAATCCAAGAAAATTATCAAGATATAATTTTTTTGTCAATATTGCACACCCCTAATTTGTTATTTAATTGATATAATAATTTATTGATAATTGTTTAAATTAATATAATAATTAATACTTTTGACTTATACTACGGGGCCGTTGAATGCTTGAATCTAATTGGCTGACGAACGTTCTGAGGTGTGCAATTATTTTCAGGGAAACGCACGGCGAATGTAGTTCCAGGCAGCTCTCTTGACCGCATTACAGTTCCATATCACTTCGCATAGTTAACTGTAATATATAACGGAAATTAGCATACAGTACCTATACAGCTCACAGGAATTACTGCAATCACACGTGCTTGCACACGCACACTATGGTCACGCAGTTTGCACACAAAGGTGTTGTCAGCGCTGCCCTGACGATTTTATCAGTTAGCCTATATAGTGTAGCAACTTAAAGGCTACACGGCATTTCTCATTAGCGAGGTAATAACAGCGCTGTTTAGAGACGCTGCTGCAGAACACTGTTGAGGGCCACACAGAGGTAGCTTAATTCACACAAGCTATCTCTCTCTCTCTCTCTCTCTCTCTCTCTCTCTCTCTCTCT
>NW_015636034.1:1023899-1041039 GCF_001515625.1 Sinocyclocheilus rhinocerous | reverse complement strand
CTCTTTCTAATAACTTCATTAATAACTGCATTAGAATGCTATCAACGGCTCAAGCCTCCATTACCAGCTTTAAAAAGACGTTTTGGAACTAGAAAAAGAGACCTTAAAAATGGTTTAAAGGCTGAAATGTAAAGTTTATCATTTTATAAAACTTTTTGTTTTTGTGAAAACTTGTATCTGAACTGTAAATTATGCTTTTTACAGTAATTTTACGGTTTAATATGGTACTATAGACATTGCCCTACCCCGCTCATATGGTATTAATTTTATTTGTGCAGGTCTTAAAAAGGTCTTAAATTTGAGCTTCAAAATCCTGCAGAAACCCTGCATGAGTAAGAGGGATAGTGAGTCATCTGGAAGCTGTGTCTGTGAGGCAGATGGCTAAAAGTTGAGAGAAGAGTTGTGACAGTGTCAGAAACAACACTTACATTTGGTCCAAAAGGATGTTTTGAAAGTACTGATAGGAGAGGGCACAGATCCTGTGGAAATTGTTTGCACAAGGGTGACCTTGAGCTAACAAGCAGAGAGAAGTACTGGCTTCCAGCTGTCAACAAGGCAGCATGAGAAAGGTAGCACCTGTAAGAATTGGACTTTATTATTATTATTATTATTATTATTATTTGTTTTTGGCAGTGAATAGCCGCACAGGATTATTGTACCATGTACAGTATTTTGGAAATGCTCCAGAGAGAGGATATGTTTTTGAGAAGAGCATGGTCACCTTCTCCGGAAAACACCAATACCAGTCACTTAGCCGCAGCAACAAACTACCCATTGATATTAGTGGAAGGAAGGTACAGTAAATATTGTGTATTTTTCACTAATATTTTTACTATGTATTTATTGTATTATCATGAGATTCTTTTGTCTCAGACATTGTTGATGTGCTCTCTACAGCGGGCAGTTCCTCGTAAGTTTCGGGAACAGTGGGAGACAGGTGTGTCACAGGCTATAGAAGCATTGGGTTTACTAATACAGGAGCGACTGGCCAAATTCAGCTTTGTTTATGAAAATGGGAAAGCCCAGTTCAACCCTCGCATGCTACAAGAGCTTCAAGCACAGCGCAATCAGGGACCACAGCAAGACCAAGATCGGAGGGAGTCTCAGGAGCTTGTTAGCCTCACTCCTCCTGACTCCACTCATTCCAGCCCCAACTCCACAACAACTACCACCATCCCAGGCCACTTCTCCCACCCCACAGACAGCAGCACTTCAACAGGGAAAAACACCCTCCCCAAAAAAGCACCTAAAACGTCAGTGAAGAGGGATCAGCACGGCACAATACTGAAGTGGAAGAAGACGGACGCTTCCTCTGCAAAAGATGTCCCTGGGTCTACTGTTCAGGTAGCAGTTAATAAGATTGGACTTGTTTATCTCAGTGTAGAATTAGTATTTCAGTTTCAGGCTAGAGATGTAATCTTTCAAATTTTTTGGCATTGTAGAATCACTGCACTGCATCAGAACACCAGAGTCAAATAAAGACAAAGACTGGGAAACGGGCTTACCGGAAAAAGGTGCGTTTTGTCTCGCTGGATAATGATCGGTTTTTCTGTTGTATTTTGTGGTAATCACACTTTCTTTTCATTTTATCTTTACATATAAGAAGGACCTGCTCTGTATTAACCTAGACCTTCAGCCAAAAGCTTCTCAGAAGAAATCAAGACAGCTCAGACAGAAGTTTCCTGCTGCACCAAATTCAGTAAAGAAGAGGAAAGTAAAAGCTGGTGTCAGTATCTCTGACACTTTAGGCACAGTGTCCACTAATC
This sequence comes from Sinocyclocheilus rhinocerous, assembly GCF_001515625.1. Classification (NCBI taxonomy): domain Eukaryota; kingdom Metazoa; phylum Chordata; class Actinopteri; order Cypriniformes; family Cyprinidae; genus Sinocyclocheilus; species Sinocyclocheilus rhinocerous. Next base: position 1,039,273 of record NW_015636034.1, on the reverse strand, counting down.
CTGGACTTTCAGGTGAGACATTAACTTAAAAGACATTTATAAACTGTAAATTGCAAACAATTACCTAACCAGTGATAATTGCTGTTTTTTGTATCTGTGAAGATTAAAAATATATAGACAATTATATAGTTTAAACAATGCACACTATTGCACACTTTTTTTTTTAAATGAAAGCCCTAAAATGTTCAGGGTTGTTGTTTCATGTATTTTTGTTCTTGTAGTAATTTCCTGGGTTTTTCTTTAATCAGATATAAAGGTATTAGCACCAAGCCCAAAAGTCTTGGAGGAAGATGTTTCTAAAGGTGTGTAGGTGGTTTCATTATTAGTAGTGGTCGACCGATATATCGCCAAGGCCGATATTTGGCATTTTTCAAATATCGGCATCAGCCGATAAGTTTTTCTGTTTGGCCGATGCGTTCGTGGCGGGACTTTTACTTTGACGGCGCTGAGAACGGCTGCGGCAGCGCCTGAACACACAGTGCTCACATTGCCCCTCTTGTTCGCTGTCGTCGTTGACAGTTCTGTCCACGAACAGAAGTCTGTCTAATAATCAGATAGAACTGTTAAACAAAGGAATTAAAATGTATACAAAAAAGTATTATAACGATTGCTTTTATATTGTTAGTAATAGAAAGGCAAACATTATAATACTTTCTCGTTTACCGTCAGCATTCAGCAAATACGCGTTTACGCTTATCTATGCACGAACAGCTTGTAACACTTCAAAGAGAAAGGAAAACTTGAAATCGCATCATATGACCCCTTTAAATAAAATACATAAAATTATATCGGCCATCGGCCACCCTGCTTTCCAAGATATCAGCATCGGCTGTCAAAAAAACAATATCGGTCGACCACTAATTATTAGCAACATTTCAGTTGTTTATGGAAAAGGTATATGGTTCAAACCTGAAATTCTCCTTTATGAAAGGTTTCAAGTAAGCATGCATTTTGACTGCTTCATACAGGAAAGAAAATAGGCTACAAACGTTTACGAGAATCCAAGGATGATGTGGCACTGCAGCCTAAAAAGAAAACCAAGCTTGAAAAAGAGTTTAAAAAGCAGAAAGGCCAAAAGGTATGATACGATGCGTGTAGATATTTTGGCATGAATTGTTATAAATAATTAATGCAAAATTAAATTATAATAAAATAAAAAAGAATTAATAATTCAGCTATTAAATTAATAATAATTTTTTCCATTCCTTCTTTTCTGTCAGAAGGCACCATCAAATGAGGCTGCTGTTGGGAAACCCAGGGGGAGGAGGCGGAAAGCAGACAGGGATGACAAAATGAAACAAACTAAAAAAGCCCCAAGTAAATGTACAAACTGTTTTGAACTACAGAAAAGGCCCAGTCTAAATACTGCTCTTCTTTGTGTAATTTCTTTCCCTACAGTTTCTCTGTTTTTAAAATTATCTTGGTTTCTCAGGGGAGGAGTCTCCTGCTAAAGCCAAGTGTGTCAGGAAGCGGAAACAGGAGTCAGGCAGACAATCTTTTCTTGTCTCATCCAAAAAGCACCGCCCATCATCTTCTCCTGAGCCAGAGGTATGTGTATTTGTTTGTTTTTCAATACTGGAAATATCATACTTGGAACCTGACCATTTGTGAACCAGTTTGTGAAATGTGACATGCATCCAGTGTTTCTTGGTTTGAATAATTGACTTTGTTTGCAATGGTAAATGGTTTCTGTCACTTTTTCTTACAAGATGTCCTGTATGTAAATATATTCTGAATGCATATTTCAGAGTTTGCTGTGTGAGCAGAGACCAGATTCTCCCAGTGACAGTACAGACGAATCGCATCACTCAAAGAAGACAGAACGAACTGCAGGTGCCAAGAAAGAAAGTGTGTGTCTGGTGAGTGAACTCTCTGTGTAGTGTTGTCAAAAGTACCGGTTCTTCGGTGTTAAGTCGATACTTACATTTTAAAAAGGTAATGATACTAGCCTTTTTACAGTACCAGTAGTTGTTGAGCATGTAAATGCAATGGCCATTTGGGTATTTCTGTTGGGTCAGTTTGTTCAGTGTGAGCTCTGCACACTCAAATCACAACAAAATATAAACAAGATGTAAATAATAGCAGTAATGATGTGATCTGTTTTAATCAGAAGCTGTCCTACATGTAATGGTCACATAGCTTATCCCACTTGATGAATAGAAACAAATTATGTAATATAATTTTATTTTAAACAGATCAGGAAGATAAAGTGGGTTGAATCCAAGGAATTTTAGAAGATTTTAGAATGGTTATCTACATACATCTGAAGGCACTCCACCTGCGGTTGCTGTGTTGAATGCTCTGCTGTTAGACCATTTAAACATGTTAATAACAAATGTGACCATTACATGTAGGACAGCTTCTGATTAAAACAGATCACATCATTACTGCTATTATTTACATCTTGTTTATATTTTGTTGTGATTTGAGTGTGCAGAGCTGTTTAGTGTACTGCCTCTGACAAAAATCAGCAATAATTGATTGGACTATATTTATTCATTTATTGTAGACTTTATTAGGCGAAGCAAACTTTTCTCAACATTAACAACAAATAAGGGCACATGGTTTACTTGTCGATCAGATGCGGGCAAGAGTTGCATTCAGCTTTTATGTGGTGTGCTGCACATTCATGATTATTACTGTTCCACAGGTGTGTGAGCAGACCGGGGAGGATCTGGTAATGTGTGAAGGACAGTGCTGTGCCTCATATCACCTGCACTGTATTGGGCTGGATCAGTCAGCAGAAAAGGTGCTCTGCTCTGCTTGCAGCTCAGGTAAGACACACATGGTAATGTGAAGAAAAAACAGCTTTCTCACTATTGTGAGCTATAATTTTCTTTCACGGTTTTCAGGTGTGCATGTGTGTTTCACCTGTAAGAAGTCTGAAGGAGAGGTACGGCGATGCTGTGTGCTTCACTGTGGGCGTTTCTACCATGAGGCCTGTGTGCGGTTGAGCGCTCTGACTGTGTTCGAGAACCGCGGCTTCCGCTGCCCCCTGCACACCTGCCTCAGCTGCCACTACAGCGGCCGCGGTGCTGGCAAGGCCACCAAAGGTACTTAAACTGGCATGCATGTTTATTTAATTTTGCTCTGTCATATAAACATACAGTCAGTGATGTTTATTCAGTAACCACTCAGACAGATTCAACAAGTAATTTGTTAGACTGATTCAAAAAGTAAAATAAAAAAGTAAAATACTTAGGGAAAAAAGTCTGCACACTCCACCAAAAATCACATGCAAGATAAATCACATTTCTCGCATGTGATTTTTGGTGGAGTGTGTAGACTTTTTCAGGTATTTTACTTTTTGGGAATCTTTTTTGGTCTATGCACCTCGGTTGGATTGTTTTGAAGGCACGGTGAGTTTTTTTTTTTTTTTAGACTGATTCAAACCATAATTTGTGCGTTTGAGTCTTTTTGACAATTAATTAAAAGAACTGGATTATAAGCCTGCAAAGGGATGGCAATTTAAAGATTTTTTATTTTTTTATTTTTTTTGCTTTGCTTTTTTGGAAACCCAGGTCTTTTTATTTGAACCCACTTTATTTTACATGTCTTTAATCTTTAACTACTGTGTACTAATGATTCTTATTCATCTCCGTGTGTTTGTGTGTGTATATACACATTTTTTTTTTCATCTTATGTAATTCATACTGCAAGCACAATTTGGTTAAACTCTATCCCCCGGTTTCACAGACAAGAAGCGGCAGACGCATGTGTGCTTAGAATAAACAGACGATATCGTTCGCTGGTGTGGACGCTAATATTGTTAACTTTATAGTTATCGTTCTTGGTGTGAACGGGGCTTAAGCCTAATCCCAGACTAAAATGTAAATCTGAGCTGTTTCAACTGAAAGAAACTTGCACTGACTGATCTTAAAATATGTCATTGCCTTTGTTTTGTCTCAAGATGCACACCAGTAATGTTTTTTTTCTAAGGCACATTAATCAAAACTAATTAAATGTCCTAATTGACCTATTGCCTAATCCTGTTTTAACCTAAGCCCTCTCTATGAAACCAGGCCTGTATGTTACAAATAGGTTAAATTATATAAAAGAACTAAATTAATCTCCAACAGAAGGACTTTTTTTAAGATGATGTTGGTTTTATCACTTAATACATAAAGCACATTTCCCATTGTCCCCTTGCAGGAAAGATGATGCGTTGTTTGCGCTGTCCCGTGGCCTATCATGTTGGAGACCTGTGTGTTGCTGCAGGGAGTGAGATGATCACTTCCTCTGCCATTGTGTGCACAAACCACTTCAGGCCTAAGAAAGGCTACAGTCACCACTCTCACGTCAACGTCAGCTGGTGCTTCATCTGCTCAAAGGGTGTGACTTCCACTCTCATTATTTAACATATAAGCTATGTTTTATTCCTTTTTTAATGAGGGGCATCCAAAATTAAACAAAAACATTGCAATAGATGGAAACTGGCCAAATGGGTGCCCTAAGCAGAATAGTATTGTTGTGCTCCCTCCCTCAAAAAAAGAAAAGAAAGAAAAAACACCTACTATAAGGGGTCAAAATAGAACTTTAATAAAGTATAAAAGTAAATAAATTTAATTGTGTAATTAAATTGTATTATTTATAAATTACAATTGTAGCTCTAGACAGTTACCTATGGCTATGATTTTATTAATATCGTCTGATTGATTTTATAGTCTCAAGCATTCAGAAATCACACAAAATAATATTAAGCAGTTTTACTATGATAAAACCATGGTTAATTTTGGTAAGGGTTGTGATGTCCACATGTTTTTGTTGAAGAAATTAAAGAGGCATTTCTATCGCAAAAAGGTGGCCAAAAATTAAACATTAAGTGGATATTTGAATTAAATGTTTGGTCAATATTAAACAAGGATTTGATCGTCCTGTAAGTGTAACAACAGTAATTATCAGGCCTTTGGTGCCCTTTGCAGGCATTTGTAATAATGCAAATTGTTTATTTTGTATTACATTAAGTATTTTAACAGTGTTATTCAATGAAAACCATATGATTATTATTAATTAACCAATCATTATTGCCTCATTGTTTTTATATAATACATTTTAAGTCATGAAAACTAGAATATTAAGTCAGATGCATTGTTGGTGGTGGTGAAATTATTACCGACATTAAAACACGTTACTAATGTCAACAGTCAAAAAAGTTTCACAGGATTATGAACGTAGCTACCTGAAAGTGATGCACGGGCTTCATCTTGGGCTTTTTTCTTTTTCTTTTATCTGCGCCGGACTGCGCTGATGTCTTTTCCCTGATATAGCCTAGTTGTCCATTAATTATGAGGATCATTTGTATTCAGCTGCAAACATGAGGTGAGAGCGAGCGCAGATGCGGGAATGGCGTGTCACATATGCTTATACTGCCTACTGCGTTCATCATAAAATGCATTTTTTATAATTATATATATATATATATATATACGTTAATGTTTAGATTTTTATTTATGTATATGTTAATATAGAACGAAGGTTTTTTTTTTTTGAGAGAGAGAAACTGGGATGGTGCTGTCCTACCTGGGAGTTGATGTCCTACGCAAACTGTGTACTCTGCATATAGGGAGCGAAAACAACCCTAGAACCTCATGAAAGAATTATAGCATGCTTGATTTGATCATGATGGCACAATATAAATGAATAAATGTATGTTGAAGGTGGCCGTCTGCTGTGCTGTGAGTCATGTCCAGCTGCGTTTCACCCTGACTGTCTGAACATCGCTATGCCCGATGGCAGCTGGTTCTGTAATGACTGCCGCTCAGGGAAGAAACCCAAATACAGAGACGTCATCTGGGTCAAACTGGGAAACTACAGGTCAGTCTCCGTCGGCACCACACACCTTTAGCTTTATTTAATGTACAAACTCATCTGCTTACAGTGGATTTTTTTTGTTTATTATAGTTTATTCAGTGGTTTTAGTGGTTTCTAGGGCTAGAGAATGACATTAAGATTTTGATCAGACATAAAATAATGGGCAAAATAATCACATTGATCATAATGTCATTGAGGCTTTTTTTTTTAAATGGTACTAAGTGGAAAGTAACCACCTAGTACCCCACAGCAATGCCCTGGCTACCACCTGGCAGTGAGCTTTGTACTAGTGTTTAATCGATATAAGCCACTCTTCCACCATTCTTGTTTTGTTCCATGGTGATCCAGCCCAGGTACGGATATGGTTTCGTTTTCCGCTGCGGGGCTGATAACAGAGCTCGTAATACAAATGTGTCAGTTGTTGCCTTGATAATGAAAGTGTTCACATACAGTATGAGATGTAAATGGTCAGTGTTGGGCAGTAGCGTCGCTACAAGTAGTGACGCTACTAGCTTAACTACATTTCTCGGTAGTGTCGCTGTTTTCTTAAAGGGGTCATATGATGCGATTTCTATTTTTCTTTTCTCTTTGGAGTGTTACAAGCTCTTGGTGCATAAAGAAGATCTGTAAAGTTGCAAAGACTAAAGTCTCAAATCCAAAGAGATATTCTTTATAAAAGTTAAGAGTCAACCACGCCTACCTAAAACGGCTCGTTCTAACACGCCCCCACATGTCTACGTCACGATGTGGGAAGATTTGCATAACGCCGCCCAAATGTTCACGCAAAGAAAGAAGGCGTAACTTTTATTCTCGCTGTAGTATTGTTGTTGCCGCCGCCGCCATGTCGTGAAGGCGCTGTGTTTCGTTGTGAAAGCGAAACTACTTTGGTTGGCCTTTCAAAAGAGGACGATATCCGCTTCGTCATGTGTCCAGCGCATTTTATGGAGGACTGTTTCCTGATCCTTGTAGGGTAGACTACAATGCCGGCTGTTCTGACTCACAAACTGTAAGTAAATTTTTTATATTTAAAGAATTTGCCACTGACGATTCAAACGCGAGTTTTTTGGGCAGTGTAGAGTATCACTTGTTGTTTGTCATTTCTCTGATCACAAATGCAGACATGGTTTTATGTTTACGCGGCGCGATGCATTTTCAGACCGATTAGTTTTGTAAAAATCGACGCGTTTCAGAAAGGCGGGGCATAGAGGAGAAACAACAGTGTACAGTATGTGGAAAATAATGTTTTTTTAACCTTAAACTGCATAAACACATTTCATTACACCAAATACACAAAATAATGTTCTTTTTAGCAGCATCATATGACCCCTTTAATCAAATAGCTTTTCAGTAGCGAAGCTCTTTTTTTGATCAAGTAGCGTCAACAAAAGCTACATTATTCAAAGCATTCTGAAGCTCAAGCTCAAATCGGAAAAATAACTGCTAAGGATCACTGATCCTGGATCAGTAAGTGACACCACCGCCACTAAAGCTCGTAACTCCATTGGCTCCTCAAACTTTCAGTCAAACCTCATTATTCCTCCCGCCTCTCGTGAATGAAGTGCGGCACGCAGTTTGAAGCATCTCAGCTTGTTTGCAGTCTGAAGGTAAATTAAGAACTGTTGATTTGAATAAGTACAGCGTTTTCTTTACTCAAGAAACACTATATTTATAAAGGCTAGTGTGTTTTTTTTTGTATTTGAGGAGCGGAGACGAGTGTCTTAGTCTAGCATTTGTTGTCAAGTCACAGTCAAATAGCTTGTGCGAAATGCTGAATCTTTTATAAAATTATATTTTGGCCAAATAACAGAAAAAACTGAGTGCCCACATAGCGACAGAAAACTGTATAACCTGCAAGTTCATGAAAATGTAAATGCGATGCACGTACTGCCTCTGATGTGGCGTTAATGACGGGAAAAAAACATTCGCTGGTCAATAGCTTTGTATTTGAACTTGATTTTGGTGAAATGTTAATAATATAATGACACATGCAACGATGCAAATAAACGTAGCCTAAGTTATCTGTAGGCCTATACATCTATATGGTAACACTATACAATAAGATTTGTTTTAAGTTTTTTGTGTGTGTGTGTAAATGTAATTTTTTCTGAAGCAATAGTCTCATCAGTGCTCTATCAGGTTTTTCTTTAATCAGCATATTTGTGATATTTGCCTTAAATTGGTTTCTAGGACACTTTTTAATTTTGTGAAGGACAATATTTTCCTAACCTTATTAAATGTACATCATTTATGTCAATTCTTTTCAGCAATTCAAACTTATCAATGCATTTAGTTAGAATAATAAGACACTGTATGGTTGTTAACATTCAAATGAAATCAGTATCAACAAACTTCATCTTTCCACTGCAGAGGAAACAGAAGCTGCATCGAAAGTGCCATTTAGATGCATTTATTCAGACTGTTTATTGAAGATAAGAGGTTCCATAAATGCATTTACACAGTAAAATTGCAAATGCATAATGTTTTAAGATTAATGTTTTACTTTTTTAAAAATACAAATATGAAAAGTTGGGAAAAAAAAGTGATACTTTTAAATATGAAACCAACCCACCAGTAGGTGGCGGCAAGTCACTGTCTTAATGAGTGAGTCATTGATTCAACCAATTCATTCAAACTGCTGATTCGTTCAGTAAATGAAGCAAGTGACTGTCTTTATGAATGGCTCACTGAATCATTGACTCACCGATTCGTTCATAACACTGCTGTGTGTTGCTCAGAGATGCAAGTTATTACAGTTAATATGTTATACAGTTAATATGGGATAATGGGAAACTTAATATAATATGGCATACGTTTGAATTCAAGGATAGTTCAAGTTTGTCACGCGTCCCTGTCCAGTGATAGCAGAATTTGCACAGATGAACCATCACACAGAGCACACACGTTTTTATGAGCTGCAAATAAACTAATGAAGATGGAGAATGGTAGCTCCAGTGCATCTGTGTAAGGATGTTGTAAAAATAAAAGTCCTGCTATCAACACTTGTCCGCAATAAAGAAAAACATAGAATGCCAAATATCCGATGATCTGTTTTCCTTGAACGATATGTCTGTCGACCACTACATGCATTACAATGGACTGTCAACCAGTACATACCATCTACATTATTGCAAAGGTGATTTTCTTGTCCTAAACTTTAACCTCATCTGAAATTCTAGATGGTGGCCTGCAGAGATCCGTCACCCTAAAAACATCCCGACCAACATCCAGCACCTGCGTCATGAGATAGGAGAGTTCCCCGTGTTTTTCTTTGGCTCTAAAGACTATTTCTGGACACACCAGGGCAGAGTCTTTCCTTACATGGAGGGAGACAGGGGAAGCAAATATCAGCATACTGGCATTGGAAGGGTCTTTAAGAATGGTAAAAAAAAATGCCTTGTTTTTTTCTTATTTGTGTATCAGTATTGTCCGTGCATTTGTGGAACGGCTCTTCTGTATTTATCTGTGCAGCCCTGCTGGAGGCTGAAGCTCGCTTTAAGGAGATCGAGATGGAGAGGGAGGCCAAAGAGGCTCAAGAGAACAACAAGAAACCTCCTCCATACAAATACATCAAGGTATTTATGCAAGATTCTCATATCTCAGAAAACCTGCAAATATTGAATTTGAAAGTATGTTTTCCAGGCCATGAAAATTTCTATAGGAATTTTAATGTTATTAATGTCTGTTTATATAGTTTCTAATAGATTTAAGTTTTGTTTTTCATTAGGTGAATAAGCCTTGTGGGCGAGTACAGGTCTACACCGCAGACATCTCTGAGATCCCCAAGTGTAACTGTAAGCCATCAGACGAGCGCCCCTGCAGCTTTGAGTCCGAGTGTCTGAACCGCATGCTGTTGTACGAGTGCCATCCTCAAGTGTGTCCGGCTGCAGACCGCTGCCAAAACCAGGACTTCACCAAACGCCTCTACCCCGAGACCAAGATCATCCGCACCGCAGGAAAAGGCTGGGGCCTGGTGTCATTGCGAGACATTAAGAAAGTAAGTGTGCTGGCTTTTGAACATTTAACAGATGAGATTTACTGTATGTGATTGCTGATCGGCTCTTTTGTGTGTTACTCAGGGAGAGTTTGTGAATGAATATGTGGGTGAACTGATAGACGAGGAGGAGTGCAGAGCCAGAATCAAATACGCTCAGGAGAACAACATCACACATTTCTATATGCTCACTATTGACAAGGTAAATGAAGGCGCCATGTGCGTACAAGCACTGACCACTCCTCCTGTGCTGGGTTCATGTCTGATGATGGCATGTTTGGACCCTGTACAGCAGAGCCTGAGAAACAGTGTTGTATTGGGAATGGCACAGAACAGCCTTATGTGGCATAACAGGTCACAACATTACAGCTCATCCCATAGATTACAGCCTATGACATCTTAATGGTTTGTGACCATTTCTACCTTCATCATGTGTAATATTCCATTTGTGTGTGTGCACAGGATCGGATTATAGATGCTGGACCCAAAGGGAACTACTCTCGCTTCATGAACCACAGCTGCCAGCCCAACTGTGAGACTCAGAAATGGACGGTTAATGGAGACACACGCGTTGGCCTGTTTGCTGTCTGTGACATCCCTTCTGGTGAGCTCATGCTCTGAAAATATAGATATAATATATATATTTAGAATCTGCTTTGCAACATTTATTGAAAAAATTGAACAAAATTCGTCCCCCCCCCTAATTTCTATGTTGACAACACAATTTTCCCTTCTGAAGTCAGTTATTTTGTGTGTGCTGTTATAAATATATTTTTAACTAGAGTGGTGGTGTAATTGTAATTTATTATATTAAACATTTAGAATCTGCTTAGCAAAATGATTCTTGGGAAGAACACCCATTTAAGTAAAATGAGCAAATATATTTTAATACACTTCAAAAACAAGGCTTCAAAATATTATTTATTTGTTATCATTTTCTGTGTTGCCCCAGCCTAATTTTGTGTGTTTTATCTATATCAGGGATGGGTAACTGGCAGCCCGCGGGCCGTATACGGCCTGCAGTGTCTTTTAGTAAGGCCCACTGGATTATATTAGACTGGGATTATCAATTTTAAAACATTTGAAAAGTAAGTCACGAAAAGATTGCTTTCAGTTTATGATGTTAATACTGTCTCCAAACAGGAGAGGTCGCTAGTTTTCAACAGCTTACCTATTAATTACAGCGCAGTAGGACGTGCACTCTTAACGTAAACATTTACTAACATTAGCAAATAAAAAATGAAAAACTGACCATGAAACAGTATTTTCCAGTCAAGATGGTAAACTGATTATCTTTTTACCAAGTTCAAGGGAGTACCCATATGTTTGGAAATCTGTATTTTTATTTAAATCGCCATCACACCACTGCTCCCAAACAATGGGGACGCCAGAGTTGCACTTGCCTCAAATTTCAAAGGTAAAATGAATCGTAAACAAAACCTTTTTGCCAAATGCATGACAGAAATGTTTGCACTGAACTGTGGGTTCTTAGGGTTTCCACAGGTCCTCAGTTTGTTTAAATTTAAGGCCATGAAAACTCTTAAATGGTACAAAAAGTCTTAATTATAAATGGTCTTAAATTAGGGGACGGGAAGACAACAATTGCTGTGTAGATTAATATGTCGAATAAACTTGAGTGCTGCACGTCAGCGTTGTGTACTGCGGTTACCGGGGAAACCGCTATATTCTGCAGTTCTGAAAGCGAGACCTGCTGGCAGAGAACAAATTTTCTTTTTCAATAAGCCCTTCTGCTGTTTTTGCTACATATTTTAAAATGTGAACTAGTGGATCGACAAGAAGCTAATGCATTATAAAAATCTAAACAATTAAGACACTAAGATATATGTAATTTAATATAATAATTGATTGATAATAGTGGTTTAAATTAATATAATAATTGATACTTCTAACTCATTCCTTTTCGTAAAAATTGTTTAAAGACTGAAATGTGAAGTTTAGGTTGACCCCTTTAATAAGCCATTTTTAACTGTCCTCTTAGGTTGTTTTGAGAATGTTCTGTAGGCCACTAATAAGTAAGACCTCTGTCTCTAAATTTGTTTGTTGCAAATTTACAGACAACGCATTTGAGATGTTTACATTGGCTTGTTGGGGTAATATTGCTGTCAATTGACAACAACGTTTCCCTTCAGAATTAGCATAACTGCACACGTTTTATAGTTAATATCTTTAAAAACAAATTACATTATACTTTGATTTCCTTCAATAAAAAGGAAATCGAGTAAGACGATGTAAAAGGTGTGTAGACGTGGATTAGTAATCTGGCCCCTTGGTATAAATGAGAAAAAAATTCTGGCCCTTGTCACTATCAAAGTTACCCATCCCTGATCTATACATTTCTTTATTCATATTCAATTTTATTTACTCTGAAGTTGCCAAATCAGTTTTTCCCCATGTGACAATGTTTTCAGGCACAGAGCTGACTTTTAACTATAACTTGGACTGTCTGGGGAATGAGAAGACTGTGTGCCGCTGTGGAGCGCCCAACTGCAGTGGTTTCCTAGGTGACAGACCCAAGGTGAGTGACTGTAAAACCTTTCATTTCAGCTGCCTCTGTCATTACTGATGTCTTGCTGGGGCGGTGTAGTGGTTAAAACTCAGGCCTGCCTTGTAAAGTGTGAGCTGTCACCATTGTGCCCTTCATCAAACACTTAACACTTAAAACACTTAAAAACTAAACTTGTCCCTGTAATACCTGTACATGTTGATTTGGATAAAAACCTCTGCTACATAACTACTTTATCCAGTTCTTATAGTCGAGGAGTGAAAAGTAATAATGTCAGTCAAAATACCTTAATGCTCTCTTCACCTAACTTCAGAATGGTCATACTTCTGAGCCCAAAGCCAAGCATCAAAAGAAAAAGCCCAAGAGGAGAAAGTCCCGGAATGAAGGCAAGAAGTCTGAGGACGTGTGTTTCCGCTGCGGTGACGGAGGAGAGCTGGTTCTGTGTGATAAGAAGGGCTGCACCAAAGCCTATCACCTCTCCTGTCTGGACCGCACCAAGAGACCATTTGGTAAACATTACTCTTTAATGGCATAATATGTGACCCTGGACCACAAAAGCAATCTTAATTCGATTGGGTATATCTGTAGCAATAGCCAACAATACATTGTATGGGTCAAAATTAGCGATTTTTCTTTTATGCCAAAAAAATAGGATATTAAGTAAAGATCATGTTCCGTGAAGATATTTAGAAAATTTCCTACCATAAATATCTCAAACCCTAATTTTTGATTAGTAATATGCATTGCTAAGAACTTCATTTGGACAACTTTAAAGGCAATTTTTTTGCACCCTCAGACTCCAGATTTTCAAATAGTTGTATCTCGGCCAAATATTGTCCTATCCTAACAAACCATACGTCAATGGAAATCTTATTTATTCAGCTTTCAGATAATGTATAAATCTCAATTTTAAAAAAATTGACCCTGTATGACTGGTTTTGTGGTCCGGGGTCACCTATGTTATGTAATTTATGAATAGCATATATAAAAACTTCCATTTGTGGTCTGTGTTGTCTTCCAGGTCGCTGGGACTGTCCCTGGCATCACTGTGACGTGTGCGGTAAGAACTCTGATGCTTTCTGCCAGCTGTGCCCTAACTCTTTTTGCAAGGCACACCAGGAGGGGGCGCTGCGGTCGCACCCGCTCACGGGCCAGCTCTGCTGCCAGGAACATGAAGACTCTGATATCTGCCCTCAGGCGGAGACCCTGGTGGAGCACAACGCTGAAGTACCCTCATCCACCAAACCACGCAAGTACAGGCGCAGATCGACGGCCACAACCAGCAGCAAAGAGCCTCTCAAGAAGAGGTCCAGAAAGACCGCAGAGGTGTAGTGGGATATCGAACTATGGAACCTGCCTTTCCTCTCACTAATCGCGCCCTCCCCTTCCTCAGTTCCTGCCCCAAATGATTGAGTGATATTGACGTTGCGTGACTGTTCTGCCAAGCTGAAAGCACTGTACGTGTCTGATCAGGGAAGCGTGTTATCACTGTAGAGCTCGTCAGAGCTGCCGAATCAGGTCCCCTCCACTCACTCTGCCTCCTCAGATTCCACTCGCGTGTGTGTGCGTGTGTGTGCGTGTGTGTGTGTGTGCATTGACAACTAGACGACAGAGCCGACAGACCGAACACCTCAAATAAACAGCATTACAGACGCCAAACTTGAAACCTTTTTACACCTTTATGAATCTCGGCATAGATTTTTTTTTTTTTTTTTTACAGTAGATATGTATATGGAAATGTATATGAAAGACCAAAATTATAATAATACTGGATTTATTGTTAGTAACAGGTGCCAGGAGTCTTGGTTTTGTTTTTAACAAGTGGTATCTTTAAATAAGACACTATGGGTAGCCCTTGAATTACAATTTTAGAGTCAGTTCATATAAACTATAGAGCAGCACAAGTTTTTTTTTTATATATATAAATAGCTTGGTTCATTTTTGTAGCTCATTTTATGAGATTGAGTAACCAGAATGTTAGAATGTTAAATCTACCTATTCAGAGTTTTAAAGGCAAATCATGGCGGGCTTCTTGTGATACTTACAAGAAATAAAGCTTTTTAAAGCAGTTATGTGATGTTTTGTTTGTTTACTTTTGGTCTTTTTGCTGGATTTGTGAAGCTGAAAATGTATTTTAGTTGACACTTTAACCAAAATCATGCATTAAACTTGAAAGAGTAGATAGAAATGTCTTTATTTCTGTCAGTTTCTTTACAAAGTCATTTTCAAACATCAATTCCATTTCCTTTTGTGGTTTGTTGCAGCAATTATTATTTTTTCCAAAAATATCCTCTTGCAATTCACAATGATAAGCTTATAATAACGATTTACAGTTGGAGCTGTCGGGTCGAATTTCGCGGGAAATGTCAGTTTATGAGAGATGACGATATCCGACTTCATTGGATTTAAACCAATTCAGGCCTTTTACTTACCGACAGGTAAGATATCTAGCAATCTTTATATATGGGATGTCGAGTGTTGCCTAACTTTTGTAACGTTAATACAAAACAGAAGTTATCTGCTCGAAATACATATACGGATAGTAGTTTTTCCACAAGGGGTAATTTTGATATTGTTTGTGACATTCGTTTGATAAAATGATCGCATGTTTCCATCTCAACCTATCCTTTTCATATTATGATATGATATTCATATTTCTTCCGCGAGTAACTTGCACTTTTACGCCTCAACCACTAGAAGGGAATCTGACGTACTGCAGCTTTAATGTTAACATGCAACTCACTGAAGAGTTATGAAACAATTTTAATGGAGTTTACCTAATAGAGTTGATGACGATCGGCGTGTAAATGCCCCTAATACTATCAACACTATTGCTGCGTTCAAGTGCTCCTGGGACGTTCGTACTTACGAGTTGACAAGTCGTAATTACGACGTCAGGTGCGTTCAAGTCAGTCAGCACAAGATGGCGGTGTACCTTCTTTTAATTAATTACAAGAAAATACAACAGGGTCTGTTAACTCTGCTTATAGAAAATGAAGAGCAAAGAATTCGCATCAGGTGTGTTTTGCGTTTTTAATATTTTTAAAA
>NW_015636034.1:1022116-1023680 GCF_001515625.1 Sinocyclocheilus rhinocerous | reverse complement strand
TCTCTCTCTCTCTGTCTCTCTCACACACACACACGATGCGCAAAACTCCGCATTTGAACGGTCAATAGCAAATACTTAAACTAATAGCAAAACATACTTACAGTAGCTGATTCAGAAGTGCCAGATTGTCATAGCAAAGTCAGAATTACCTCCTCTCCTAGGTTCACGAAACGGTCGTCCATAAAATGCATTGCTGTTCTGTTGTAAATAATCTTAATGCATCTACTTTCGGAAGGCCAAATAAAGTGCTTTTGCTTTCGCCTAGAAACACACAGCGTCTCCTTGACATGGCTGCTTCAACACTAACTGCTGTTCCTGAAACCACGCCTTCTTTCTTTGCTTGCAACATTTGGGTGCATTATGCTAATATTTCCACATAGTGAGGTAGA
Organism: Sinocyclocheilus rhinocerous; assembly: GCF_001515625.1. NCBI lineage: Eukaryota > Metazoa > Chordata > Actinopteri > Cypriniformes > Cyprinidae > Sinocyclocheilus > Sinocyclocheilus rhinocerous. The sequence continues at coordinate 1,023,291 of NW_015636034.1, read as the reverse complement.
TATGTGGGGCGTGTTAGAACGAGCCGTTTTAGGGGGGCGTGGCAGAGTCTTAACTTTGATAAAGTATATCTCTTTGGTTTTGAGACTTTAGTCTTTGCAACTTCAGGGATCTTATCTATGCACAATCAGCTTGTAACACTCCAAAGAGAAAGGAAAACTTGAAATCGCATCATATGACCCCTTTAATAACGACTTTGTGGCGGCGTTCATGTGCGTTCAACTCGTAAATACGATCTATCCGACATGACTTGAACGCACCATAATTCCCCTATTTCTCTTCTGAGAAATCTGTCTGTATCATCCGTTGAACTGAAACTACTGAACAGGAAGTGGTGATGTTTGGATTTATAATGTAGTCGTTGTACTTTACGACTTAGCGGTTTGACAATCAAATAGTAGCATATTACTTGCTGTATCATGCTTACTATTATTTTGCATGTGACATCTAGGTATCATTATGGTAATGTATATTTGGCATTTAACTGTCTAAATCTTAAAACAACAAATAACGTTTAAAGTCACAGCTGCAAATGTAATACACTGATCACAAATGGAAGGTCAGGGGACAGTAATTTTAGTATGTGTATAGTATAATTTAAAACATTTAAAAGTAGATTTCATTATATTTTTAGTTTTCATGTTAATTTTAGTTTTAGTAGTTTTATCTAATATTTTAAGCTTTTTCAAATAAAAAACATTGTTAAAAGTTCTGTTAACAGTATAACTACAAGTAGAGCACATTGCACTATGGCAGTGTTTCCCAACCGGGGTGCCGTGTAAAAAATCCATTGTGACAAAATTAATTTTGTAGGGTGCCACAAGTTTGTTAAAATTTCCAAAGGGTGCCGCGACTAAAAAAAGGTTGGGAAACAGTGCACTATGGGATACAGCATGTGTGCAGTATGTGTTCTTTTTTTGTATACTACTACAGTTATTTTCAAATGTAGTAGTCAGTCAAGTATTTTATGCATTTAGTGCACAGTATATACAGATACCGCAAAAAAACACCAATTATTGTTACGCTATTCTACGGTTGCCGAGAAGTGCAAAGCAAATCACAATTCTGAAAACAAAATAACAAATTACAAACGCAAATGCAAGTCTAAGAAACATAATAACAATTCAGAAAACACAACAACAATTCAGAAAACATTATAACAAGTCAGAAAACACAA
>NW_015636034.1:1021714-1022086 GCF_001515625.1 Sinocyclocheilus rhinocerous | reverse complement strand
TTGTCATTTTTGTTTTCAGAATTGTGATTTGCTTTGCACTTCTCGGTCACCGTACTATTCTGACCATAGCCTATTACTGCAGTATGTATTAGGGTTGCCAACTTCAGAAAATGAAAATACGGGACAATACGGAAAAAAAACGGAATTGGCATTAGCGCGAGCGCCGCTTGCTGTGAGGCGGGAGCGACGAGCCGGCAGAGGATTGCGCAGCCTTCCTCGAACAGTTATGTTCACGATTTCTACTTAACGTATACTGCGTGAGGGCCGGGGTACAGTGATTGGATGATGACAGGTATCGGTGATCGTTCTCATGTGATCAGCACTGCTGCTGTTGTATCAGTCAGTGGTTAGATCAGCGTAGCAGTCAAAAAA
>NW_015636034.1:983539-1020900 GCF_001515625.1 Sinocyclocheilus rhinocerous | reverse complement strand
CGACGAGCCGGCAGAGGATTGCGCAGCCTTCCTCGAACAGTTATGTTCACGATTTCTACTTAACGTATACTGCGTGAGGGCCGGGGTACAGTGATTGGATGATGACAGGTATCGGTGATCGTTCTCATGTGATCAGCACTGCTGCTGTTGTATCAGTCAGTGGTTGGATCAGTGTAGCAGTCAAAAAACGGGACAAATCAATTAGGCCCAAAATACGGGACGGTTGGCAACCCTAGTATGTATGCAGTTAAGAGTGAACATTTTCTTTAAGCATGGAGCGAGATAACCTACTACATTTGTGCAGTATGCAACAGAATATTGTATTCTGTAAGGCAACTAGATATCGATACTTTGTATCGATACGCCCATCCCTAAAGGCAACCTTCCATTTCCACAGCAATCAATGAACAAAACAGATTCATCTCATTTTCTGTGAAACAATTAGGAGGAACAAAAAGTCACCCGCAAATATCATTCATTTTAGTAGTAATGATTTTATTCAGTTAAGAAATCAGCACATTGAACATATTTACGTCTTTATATACAATGGTCTATTGCACATTATGAAAAAGCAAAAGGGAAAAACACCATCACCACAGGCCTAACATGGGTAACAGCTTCTGCATTTAAGATATTTACATTTTGTTTGTCTATTTAAGTTAGAGCCTTGCTTTATAGGCCAATTCACATTACACAGCACAATCTGAGGTTCTGATGTATTCACAGGTATATCTGAGGCATTTCTACTATATCATCCCTCAAAATGTGTTGTTAACAGGCATCAGAAAATTTGGTCACTCTCAAAGGAATAATTAGGCTTAGGGATGTTCACACTTCCTCTGCTGGCTGAAAGAACACTTTACCACCCAGTCAGGGGTTACCTGTATCGTTTAAAATGTTAAGTAAAACTATTTAAAAAGTCTGATTGGCAACAGTCAGCAGTATATTCACCTCAGAGAAAGAACACCGGATGCTTACCGCTCCTCTGAACTCATGTAAACCGATTTCAAGAGCACACCTGTATACTGTAGCTTAAGATCACTGATCATTTGTTAGTGTCAGTGCATTTAATTCATGTTAAAAGTCCAAATGGCATTCAGCAGCAGCTATTTGACGTCTATGTGATCTGAAAATGAAAACAAAAAACAAAAGAAAAGAAAAAAAAAACAAAAACACTTTCAGTCGTCCAAGAGCTATGGCCATACAAACCAAGGCAAACATGAATGTTTACACAGTATAGCAATGACTGTAATTGTGTTTGTGTGTGCACTGTACAGTAGTTTGCAATAAATCCAGTGGTTTCAGACAAGGTAAAAAATAAGGAAATTCACAGGGATGGCTCCAGATAGCGGAAATGTATTAATACATTAAAGTGTTTCGAGTTAATGCTCATCTTTGTCTCTTTGACCTTTCTTCTCTTTCTCATCCTGCAGTGCCATGCCAAGTTTCTTAATGAGAACGGACAGAACTTTATCCAGAGGGTCCATCACTCCCCTCTGCAGCCACTTGGGAATTGTAGTCCTGGCATGGTGGAATCCCAGCTTCTGCAAGATGTAGTCCACCCCCACCGGATCGATCTTACGGCCCGTCCACGAGATCAACCTGAAACGTATCACGTCAAATGAATTCATCACCAACATCAAATGCATGAAAAGTTTGAACTGTGCAGATGATGGTGAAGTATACATTGTTACACCACACATAACCACCTAGCAATGTCCTAGCAATACCTTAACCACTTCCTAGCATTAGCAAGGCTTAGCGACTGTCTAGCAACTACTTTTATCAACCAGCCATTCGGAAAACCTCAAATACCACATAGCAAAACCTGAGCAACCACCCAGAACCCTTTGCAACTGTCTATTAACACCTACACTGCCGTTCAAAAGTATGGGATCTGGAAGATTTTTAATCTGTAAGATTGTGTCTCAGAAATAAATTACATTTGAAAGTATATTAAAATAGGAAACCAATATTAGAAATTGCAATAATATTTCACAATATTACTGTTTATCTGTATTTTTGATCAAATAAATACAGCCTTGTTGAGCATAAGAGCACAATCAAAAAACATTAAAAATCTTACTGATCCCAGACTTTTGAACGGCAGTGTAGATGGAACTGAACAGAGGTCAGAAGGGCCAGAGGTCATGTGACTGCAGTGTTACCGTAGTGTGGGCTCCAGATGCCACGTGTTACAGAGGAACTCTCTCCAGTCCACTGTAGTGTAGTTCACTCCCTCTTCCTTTTCCTTCTTCTCTGACGAGGCCTCATCCTGCTGCGCCGTGGGGCTCTTCTGACCGGGTCGAGACGCAAAGATGCGCGGGGCAAAGAGAGCTGGAACACGAGCGACATGCTTCACTACAGTGACAGGACATGTATGAAGACAGGAAATAGGGCAACACTTCATTTCATTATCTCACCTTTCTCCTTTTCTTTCAAGTATGCCGACACCAGGTCATGCAGGAACATGATGAGCTCTGCATCCATGGTGACACAGATGTGATCGGTGAACTCGGTCACCACACTGCACTCCACTTTGGGCTTACTGCTGGCATCTGCAACACAGCTCAGAGTCAGCGAGGGTCCTGCACTCACTTTCAGACTATACCAGCTTAGCTGCCAGAGGCTGCCAGAATATTAAATTGGGGCAGTTTATAAGTCTGTACCACTGAGAGAAGGTTCCTCGGGGTCTTGTACGTGGATGGATTTGAACTGGAGCTGCATTTTGGGAAGGGCGAAGATGGTCTCGGTTTCATGGTTGTAGCTGGAGGTGCCCCTGAAGCCGCTCAGGAGGCTGGAGCTCTTTGCTGCTGCGCCGCTCTCAGAGTTGTTTGCATCCACGTTACGCAACAAGTTCAGCTCTGACACAAGAAAAAAAAAGAAGAGAGAATTATTTCTTGGAAAAGAACAGAAAATATAGTAATCATAAACAGGTGACAGTGTTTAGGCAACAAGATGGCTTTACACTGGCTCTGTTCCAGAACCTAGTGAGCTGCCTGTATAAACAGTTTTTAAGGCATCATAGGTGTGCTCACCTAACTCTAACCCATGCAAAGGGTTTTCTTTTCCACAAGACAGACAAAACGATAAATTATTTTTTTTCTTGCTCAATCCTAAAGCATCATACTACATGTATTTTTTGGAGAATGCAATGCCATAATGCACTACAAAGAGCTAAGTGGGAAAAGAAATTCTAAATTAGGAAGTGAAAGAAATGTCTATTACAAATATACAAATATAATCACTTCTGAAAAGTCTAAATAAAAATTGTTTGAATCAAATCCAATTAAAAACAGATGTCTACAAAACGCTTCTGTATGCTGTTGAGGTTTATGCTTTTAATTTTCAAAATCTTTGAAAATGGATTTAGAATGTAGTCTCCTGTGCAGTTCAAATTAGAATAACATATCTGAAACAGTTCAAATTATTTAGGTAAATTCTGATATTAGAACTGTTTAGGTATCACATTCTCGTGAAACAACACCAATGAATATTGTAACATCCTAACTGTAAAATAAATGTAGAAAAGTTTTGCACAAGTTTTATAAAATGATGAACCTCACATTGCAGTCTAATAACTGATTTTATATGATATATATAATTGGTATAAACAAAAACAGCAGACTGGGCTGAAAAAAAAACAATGCTAATTCACTCTCTGACAGTAAATGGTGCTTATGTAAAAGAAATACAGTGGTTACCCCTGTAAACAAAGCAGATGCCTAATAAAGTTTTTTTTTTTTAAGTGCACCCTAAAATGCCATGGAAACTTTTCTGAAGACAGATTATCATGGCCAAACGAAACCATGGTTTCAATATTGCGATATCTCAAGAAATGTAGGGGAAAAATTGCTGTCAGATTCGTTTACCTAAAGAAAAAAGATAGAAGAGATAGAAAGAGATTTTGTAACCACAGCTGTACAAAAACATACAACAAGAACTTACTGCTGATTGGCACTTCGTGCAGACTAGGGTGTCTACAGCTTGTCTTTTTTATGGAATCAATAAACTGGCAAGCACATTTTTTTGCTTATGGGTTGAGTGTCTTGCTTTCGTCTGTCATCTTCGATTGCATGGTTTTGTGTGGCAGTAACACACCGCGTTGTCTTTTTTTTTTTATACCACTTTATATTATGCTGGAGTGTCAATCAGACACAACATTATTTACGATAATAAGACATGTGTAGTGCTAACATGATATCACCTCATGTAATTTGATGGTGAATACTAGCATACTGCAACACCCCTACAAGAGAAGCACTGTTTATTTACAGATTTGCTCTGTAACTTCTGAGATTCTCTTTCATGCCTTAGAAGGCAGCTGCTTATTGGGCAACAGACAGCAAGGCAGCTCAGCGAGTGTGCAATGTTTACCTTCATTCCTCATGGCAGTGACATAGTTGAACCATTCTTTGACTGTAGCCACCCCATGCGGGGGGTTTTCATGGCGGCGGCGGGTAACCTTAGTGATGGTTGCCATTGGGCTCTCCAGAGCACCGCAGGGCTTGGTTACCATTGTATTATGCCCAAGGTGAAAGTCAAGGGTTTGAACGATGTATGTAGAATCATCGCTGGAGCCTAGACAAATAACACAACCTGTAAGTTTGAATTTATGAAAGCTCCCTAAAATGATTGGTTGAATGGATGGATGGAAAGTTAGCACTAGGTCTGTACCATCCTCCCAGATCTTCTGTGCTTCAGTCCAGAAGGCGATGTTGGGCTCTTCCAGATGGAACAGCACCCAAGACTTGGAACGGAAGTTAGGCCCGTGGAAACAAGCCAGAGTCATGTGATTGCCATGGAGACTCATGGAGCCACCCAGCTGCACAGCATCTTCTGGAAGAGGCATCTGGAAGAGGGAAATGTGACATCCTGCCACCATCTTCAACACACTGGGCCAATGCCTGTGATGAGCTGCATCCATATCTAAAAGAAACAGACATTTATGTTGTTCCTTATTATAATTTTATTAACACATTTTTCTGTTAAATCTAGAAAAGTCACAAGCACACTAACAGAGTTCAGCTGCTCCTTTGTCCGTGTTGATGACCGGGGTTTTGGGAGGCATGTATGGCACCGGGCCCCAGCTGGACAGGGCTCGCTTGCTGGTGTCAAACTGCAGTGTGAAGAACTCCTGCAGCTTCATGCCGATCTTTATCAGGTCAGGGGTTGTGGAGCGGGAGATGATCACCTGGAATATGTCCCACTGCAGGTCTCCATGTACAAAGATCTCACTGGAGCAGATACACATCAGTGAATGTGGTCATCTTTTACATAATCTTCACTAATATGATTGGCAGTTCTTACCTTTTCTCAGAAAGACTGGCCTCGGTCGTGCAGAGGTTCACCTTCCACTCGTCCTGGAGTTGCAGGTCAGCATTACTGAAGATGCCCATCAATATGCTGGAGCCCATGTAGTCCAGCCGGGCCTCTGTGGAGCCCATGGTGATCTGGATCTTATGACTGGGCTGCTGATTTGGATGTTCTGAAATATGAGCTAAAAGAACAACCAGTTCTCAGTCACTGAAGAGGATGACAAGACACCAGTGTTGTGTGCCATACAGAATTGAAAAGGCCTTTTCATTTCCAAATCAAATTCTGAATATCAATTCAAATGGAATGAAATGTATACAGCTGTAGTTAAAGCTGTGTAGTTCAATTGAAGTATGGGTAGATCTTTTCTTCTGTATTATGACATACATCCAAGTGCAACAGATCACTAAGGAAAAAAAAAGTAGGGGAGGGACTTTTATCTATTGGTTGTTGATTTAATGGAGGCAGATCTGTGCTTGCAGTCGAGTAAGAGGTAGAGGTGGAGTTTAAGCAGACTAAATGATTGGAGAATTCCTGCATATGTCACCAGAGTGAAGTCTGTTATGACATTTTTAATAAAAAATTACAAGGGCAAAAAAAGAAATATATGTATACAGGTCAGTTATACAGTATACTCATTCACAATAAGCATTTTGAAAATTGAGGTGTTTTTTTTTTTTTTACACATTACCCATAAACCTTTTATCATACACAACATATGAAGAGTTCATTTGCAAAAACCGATAACACCATTTTTATTTATTTTCAGAAATCATGTTTTTTTTTTTATTGTGCAGTCCAAGTAATATCAATCAAACTGCAGTTGGGTTGTTTTGATTAAGTAATAATAACTTAAACAAATACAGGTAATTTACAAAATTAAAGTTCATTAAAAGTATGTTTTTTTACATATTAAAAGTATGTTTTTTATTTCATGTTTTAAAGTAAAAAAAAAAACACTCGTTTAATCTTTGTAATCTCCTCAGATGACAATGTAGATGCCTGACAAACATTGTTGTTGTGATCATAAACTGTATGCAATACACAGAGCTTTTCCCTCACCATTGTAACGTGCTGCTTTTGCAAGGTATAGTGAAAGAGCTTCAGCTTTTATTTTTCTTCACGCCCTGAAGAAGATATCACGGGTTCATCAAAATTATCCATTCTTGATCACTTTTAGCAAGCTTTGATGAAACTCCTCAGCTAGCACGTCTTTTCAAAGTGAAAGTAGCCTTGTCACCTGACCTGAATACAGCGTGCCGATTCGCTAAAATGTACTTCTCGGCTTCTGTTCACAAACAACAAGGGCGCTTGTCGGCTTCTGCTGTAAAACGTGAACTTGCGATGCCTTGAATGAAATTAAAGTTCATTGAAAGTATGTTTTTTTTTTTTTTTACATATTAAAAGTTTGTTTTATAGCAAAAGCAGATAACTCCGACAGTCGTTTTTTGGCAAAAGCAGATAACTCCACATTTCATGTTTTAAAGTAAAAAAAAAAACACTCGTTTAATCTTTGTAATCTCCTCAGATGACAATGTAGATGCCTGACAAACATTGTTGTTGTGATCATAAACTGTATGCAATACACAGAGCTTTTCCCTCACCATTGTAACGTGCTGCTTTTGCAAGGTATAGTGAAAGAGCTTCAGCTTTTATTTTTCTTCACGCCCTGAAGAAGATATCACGGGTTCATCAAAATTATCCATTCTTGATCACTTTTAGCAAGCTTTGATGAAACTCCTCAGCTAGCACGTCTTTTCAAAGTGAAAGTAGCCTTGTCACCTGACCTGAATACAGCGTGCCGATTCGCTAAAATGTACTTATCGGCTTCTGTTCACAAACAACAAGGGCGCTTGTCGGCTTCTGCTGTAAAACGTGAACTTGCGATGCCTTGAATGTGAACAATACCGGCTTTTTTGACAAAAACGTGTTTAGGGTTTAGATTGTGCTTTATGTGGAGAATAATGCACGGCAATCAGCTCATTTTGTTTGAAATTGGCGTTTATCGGTTTTTGCAAATAAACTCTTCATATGCTATTACCATAAATGCGATGAAATTCACCTATTGAAATAAATACTTAAATTATAAAACTTTTATTAAACTATTATACTAATATTATACCACTATACTATTGAACTTTATATTAAATAATTTTATGGACCAAGGAGAAACACCATTAATAGAACGTAATATACTAAATATATAGATTGAGTCAATAGCAATATTTACTTTTATAAAGTTATCTATAATCAATAAAGTGGATATTTTGTGGTGGTGAATGGCAAAATTAAAGTCAGTTTTGATAGCCATTGCAACTGGTTTAACACTATAACATTAAAATTATGCATATTAATTAGAGAAAATACGTATTCATGAAAAAAAAATTATATCAGATTTAGAGGTAGTAACTTCTCTCTCTTAAAAATAAAGTAAAATAAATAAATAATAAACGTGTACTTACAGACCATCTCGAGTGTGTTGACATCAATGTTGCCACCCACCACTCCTCCTTTGGAATCCAGTTTGGAGCGGCCCAGTCCAACAGACATGCTGATCTCACGATCTCTGTTACTGCCCACTGACAGACGGCCCTGACTCTTCAGCCCACTTGTTGTCCAACTGTTCAAACACACATTCATAATTAGACATCAGACAGAGTGATATTAAGCTCCTTAAAAGCTCCACCAATCAAATCGTTTCGATATGTCTCTCGTACGTATTGTTGCCCATGACGTTGCTCATGTTCATCTGGACATTAAGCTGTTTAAGGTTGATGGCGAACACCACCAGCGTCTCCCATGGCGAACCCTGCTGTGCTGCTGCTTTTCCATTCCGGAACGATGGGGTGGAGGTCTTGGTAACAGAGTCTGTAGAAACACACAGACACACAACATTGGTTTTTATATGTAAGCCCCAGAGCAGCACATCATCAGCAGAGCTCCAGCAGCATGTACATGGTGCGTACCTCTGCGCGGTGCTGAGTCGTCAGACACGCTGCGGGAACGTCCGGTAGCAGGTGATTTGAGGTGTGCGTGGCTTGGCGTGGCATCAGTGAAGACGGAGGAGGAGGGGTGTTGAGTGGACTGGCCGTCCCATGTCCTCCAGTACGCTTTACGGCTGGACTCAGGAGACAGGTGCTGCGCGATGCTCTCCACAGAGTCTGGCGTGGCAGGACCTGAGGCTACAACACATATCTGCTCTTAGTATCAACACTTTCCAGCATTCATCTGGAGATGTAAGATGACTTGAAACAGGTGAGCAGAAATACAATACTGTTCAAAAGTATTTGCATACCTCTGTGCACACTGTCTGCACAGACATGATATGTCATCAGCGCTTTCCAGCAAGAGTTAAAGGCGCTATTATTGTAATATTATGTGCCTTGTACTGTAATGTTTTGTCACCGGTGAATGAGACATGAGGTGATCTAACAGTGTAGCATTCAACCCTCCATCAACGCCATCTCTCATCGTATCGCAGGTTAGTCTCTGCTCTGTTCATGTGTTTTGGGGAGGCGTGGCTTTGCAGAGTGATTATGCAGCGAGGGTGGGGTTGTGGGGATCTTGCTTTCAAAGCTAACTTGCTATCGCTAGCCTTTCCGAAATCGCCTACCCTACCTTTAATGATCCCTTTATGACCCTTTTGGATTTTTTAAGTTTTGGTTACCTTGACTTTCAATGGAGAGACAGAAACCTCTCAGAATTCATTAAAAATATCTTCATTTGTGTTTTAAAGATGAACCAAGGTTTTATGGGCTTGGAATGGCATGAGGGTGACTAAATGATGGCAATTTTTATTTTTAGGTGATCTATCTCTTTAAACCACTCAATACCTCAAACCTAGATTCATCAATTCATAATGCTATTTTCCTTTTGACTATTCTACCCTTTTTCTCTTATTTTCTAGTTTTTTATGTAGCTTTGTCAATGACATTCTGCCTAAAAGGCATTTTTTCACTGCTGCAGATGAAACTGTTGTTTTGGCCATGTACGGTTCAATGAAGCTGCCAGCTGAGCACCAGTGAGGGGTCTGTTTCTCAAACTAGAAGCTCTGATGTGCTTGTTGTTGTCCAGCAGGCATCTGTCACGGTTATATATACCGTTTGCTTTCTTCTTTCCAGACAGCAGCGCATGAAATAGCCTCCATCTCTCCAAAGAACAACTGATGAAATGTGTGGGGATTTTTTATGTTGTTGTTTTTTTGGCTATTTCTGAAACCAAAATTGGACTTCAGAAAAGGAAGTGTGCTCAATACTCCAACAACTGAAAAAACATTGTATTGTGATTGCCACACTTCAGTAGCACAACTTTTTCAACTCAGATGATAAGGCTTTAAATAAAAAAATATGAAAATATATAAAAATACATGAAAATAAGAAAGAAAATAAAAAGAATTTAAAGACCTATTTAAAACTTAATAATAATTTACAATATTACAATTAAATGCTACTTTTGTGAAGCATCTCTGCATCAACTTAATAGTGATTCCAAACTGTCGAACAGTATTGTAATGATGAGAGTGTATATGTATAACCTGGTAAGTTAATGGTCTGGTCTCCTAAAAACAATCTCCTGGCAATGCTTCTGCGGTACCAAGCATGGGGAAACGCAAGAATCTCACTCAGACGTCTCATGTCATACTTGAAGGAAGCAGAACCGATATCACACACCGCTGGTAAAAAAAACACACACACATTGTGTCATGAATTAGTTATTGAGACAACTGAAAGATTCCCTTTTATTGCATTTCATTATTAAACAAACTACCATTCAAAAGTCTGGGCTTAGAATTTTTTCTTATGCTCACCAAGGCTGCATGTACTTAATCAAAAATACAGTAAAACAGTAATACTGTGAAATATTATTACAATCTAATGTTTCTTTGGTGATCAAGAAACATTTTTTATTATCATCAATGTGGATATGAAAACGTGATAAATTGTTTTAGGATTGTTCCATGAATAGAAAGTTCAAAAGAACAGCATTTATTTGATATACAAATCTTTTTAACATTATAAATGTCTTTACTGTCAGTTTTGATCAATTGAATGCATCGTTTCAAAAAAAAAAATAAGTATCTTACTGACCCTAAACTTTTGAACAGCAGTGTAACACTTTAGCATTCATGCATAATGATAAAGTATGAGACATATGGAAAAAGCTTTAGTAGGGTGATATAATCAGACATCCTGAAGGAAACCTCAGTACTTTATTTTGAATTCCTCACCTGAGATGTTGATAAGAGTTGTGTCCATCTTCCCACCCTTGCTGGCAATGAAAGTATCAATAAATGCTGGACATCCTGTCCGTCTCATCCGGGAAAGGCTGACTTTTACAAACTCCAGGTTGATGGAGAGAGAGTCTTTCCTGCCCGTCACTGAAGAGGCCTCCTCGTCAACTCCTCCTAAACAAACCAAAGTCATCTACAGAGTCTTACAATGTTCTTTACAGTATAACAAGCTGATGTTACATATAAACTGTCATAATATTTCTGAGTACTGTCCCTGCATGGGGCTCTCACCCAGCGGTCCCGGTCCAGGTGGGAGGCCAGTAACTGCAGACTTCTGTTTGCCGGCTCCATAAGGATGAAACACATACAGTGAAAAATCTGACATACAGGCGGTGAAACTCAGACCTGATGAGTTTAAGGGTGGGCCTGTTAGATCTGATTGGCTGCTGTGGTGGCGACTCCTGCCTAGAGGACTGCCTAACCCTGTGGATGGACCTGAGGGATGGAAGAAGTTTCAGTGGTTCCATTAGCCAATACACTCTCAAACCAATAAGAACTAAAACAAACACCACTTAATGACCCCCAAAAAATGGAATGGTAGTGTATTTCAAAATTACAGAGATTTTCAGTACAGTACATTTCTACCTTTGCTTCCAGGCACGCTGTTGGCATTGTGGACCGATGGAGGTGTGGAGGAGGGTGTGTGTTGTCCCTCAGATGGATGGGTGGTGGGCTCAAGCTCACCTCTATTGGATGAGAACACCAGGTCTAGAGAGGGAAGTTTCAGCATACACTCCACTCGAGACATGGGCAGACAGCTGAACCGGATCTGAGATGGCTGAGAAACAAACAAGACGAAATTAGCCAACCACTTTGAGATGGTTACTACTGAGTATTGCTTGAAGGAACGCTGGTATACCTGCACCCTGACATAAACTACCACATCCACAGGGAAGGAAGAGTATGGAGATGTAGCAGAAGACACAAGAGACACCTGAGACTCCTCCAGAGGCTCCACGGAATCAAATTGACCTACATCCTCCTCAGGAACATTCAGAGCTACACAAACACACATTGAATATCAGCATAAAGTATACACACAGAAACACCTGACAGAATTGTGTTTTGTTATTTTAGAAAGCAAAGCGACAAATGTTAAATCAAAAAGCACACTGACTTGTGTAGTTCCTGTCGACTGGTGTGATGGGAATGGTCTCCAGCGCTTTCTCCAGGAAGTCTAGCAGACATGGACTGATGACCATTTCCTCTGGCAGTGTCTGGAGAGCTACCCATGCATACAGCTTAGCCGTCTTCACCCCTACACTTGCTTTACCTTTAGCTGCTCACGCAAACACAAAAACACACAGACATAAGTTAAAAAACAATCCTTCTCTGTTGCCAATTTATTAAATTATCATGACAGACTCCTGTTCAGGATGCAAACATATGGCATCTAATGCAGCTCCTGCATGCACGCAATATGCATGATGCACAGTAACGCAGCCAAAACACCCAGAAATTGTTTAACACAAGCATAAGACACAATGAAATGTCATAGAAAATGGTAAAAAAAGTGCAATCAATGAATAGCAATGTCCAGAACTATTAATAGCTTGCAGTTTAAATCACCACCCACATTAATTTGTATGGAAAAGAGAAGCTTGAACATTCAACCTAAAATCTCATTTTGTGTTTCAATGAAACAACATGAGGCGGAGTAATTTATTTTCTACATTTTTTGTGAACTATTCCTTGAAACAATTGCTGAGATACTGAGTGATATGCATTTAATTACATTTATTCATTTAGAAGATACTTTTATCCAAAGTGACTTTACTGCTTTTTAATATATATTGCTGTATTTTTTTTGTTTTTTTACTACTGTTTAAAAGTTCAGGGTTGGTAAATATTTTTAAATAAATAAATACATTTATTCAGCAAGGAATTAAATTGAAAAGGAATTAAAATTAAAGACTTCTATTTCAAACATATGCTGTTTTTTAAACTTTCTATTCATCAAAGAATCCTAGAAAAAAGTATCAGTTTCTATAAAAAACCTTTCAAATTCAATAATCAGAAATGTTTCAGAAATCAGCATATTAGATTTCTGAAGCATCATGTGACGCTGAAGACTGGAGTGATGACTTTTGAAAATTTAGCTTTGCATCACAGGAATGAAATACATTTTTAAATATATTAAAATAGAAAACAGGTATTTTATATTAGAATATCACTTAACAATAGTCTCTTTATACTGTATTTTTTAATCAACCGATCCCAAACTTTTGAACAGTATTGTATACACTTTTCAAATTTGAACTGATATCAGAAAGATGAAGCAAACAGTGAAAGAGGACAAACAGAAACTGTCGCCAATAATATTATAAAAACAATAACAGAAGCTTGTCTCAACCAAAGCACATAAGCAGTAAACACACAGAACCACAGCAGAAAAAAAGACCCTGCAGAGGCAACTGTGAACACTGATCCTAGATAGTCATGCACTACAGTGGAGCTCAGAGCTGTGGGCCATGCTCCAGTGACTGAGACGAGGCTGAGCGCATGCAGGAAGTCAGTGGCAGACGACGAGACAGGAATAGAGTGTGTACCTGAAGGGAGGGGAGGGGGATGGGGGGAGAGGAGTGTGTTAGTCTTGCCAGGGCCTGAGGCTGGTGGTGCGGGTGCGTCTCTCATACCATACAGCTTGGACTCTTTGGAAAGGGTTCTGGGAAGGGACGATCCACGCGAGGCATTGGGCGACTCCGTCTTCAGCATTTTAGAATTGTAATGCAGCTGTAAAAGAAACAGAGAGGGGGGCATCCATTTGGATTTGTCTTTTTTTTTTTTGGGCTGCATTTTTTTCTTTTGCAGTGGTTGAGCATTGTAACCCATCAGACTGGTTGTCGGTTGCATGAATGTAAGTACAATTCAGATGCATTTAAATAGGTCTATAGACCTATGAGTGTATTTGGGTGTTTTACACATCAAAATGAGTGCTGATATAACACCATCTGACACTCAAATCTCAAAATACACGTCTCAAATTAGAAGAAAATAGCCAAAAAAAAATTTCTACGGCGTGAACCTGACTTTACTTGAACCACAAGAAAATACACATAGCTGTGTGAAGCATGTCAAAAGACCCACAGCAGACCTTGACATCCACTCCAGGGATGTAGAAGACAGTGGTCTCAATATCACTGCTCTTGCTCTGCAGAGAGGTGGGCACTCGCTTAGCATTCAGTAGTTGGGAGCTGGAGGCAAAACTGTGCTGCTGCTTTCGCTTCTTAGGAGGAGATTCCTGATCCAGACTCCTCGAACTCCGCTCACAACTCCTAAACAACAGAACGAGAAATAAATTTTTACAGGAGCACTTTGCAGCCCTGATCAAAATCCAAACCAAAAGAGTGATGCAGGGATGACGTTTTTGTAGACCAAAACATGGGAAGTTTTTTTTTCCGGTTCCATCATCCTGAAGTCAATGGGTTTTATGAATGTGTTTTTTGGTTGTTGACATCCCACACTTATGCAAATCATTCTAACTCAAACTTTCACGGGAATTGTTGGTTAAATAAAGACTAAAAGAGTTGTTGGAAGCTTAATGGTGGTGTTGGTATAGCCATATGACCGTAATATAGTTTGTCTTTTTACTTCGGATTGTATTTAGGCTTCAAAGTTCAGTGAAGTTGTGTTCATTTGAGAAGATTGTCATTATGAACATAGCGTGCAAGAATCATTAACTTTTGTGGGTCACGGAGTTAATTTTTTTGCAAAAATCCAAAAGCCAATGGAAAATCCTATTGAGTTTTTGCCGAGAGAACCAGGGTGATTCTAACTTCCAGGTTGGCCATCAAATATATGTCATCACTGCAGTGCTCGATCCATTAAAGACAACATGACATAGTGTGTCCATTTTGTTGTGTCTCTTGACCTCCTCAGTGCGAGATCTTCATGCTCGGGCAGCTGGGTGCTGGGGTGCAGCATACACTTGCCGCTGTCGATCTCAACGCACACGTCCAGCTCGAAGTCAATGTTCCGCTCGGTGGGTGGAGTTAATGCTCCACGCTGAGGGGGTGTGGCCGGCCAGCGCTCACTGAATAATGCAGACAGCGCAGATGACTTTCTCTGAAAGCCCCTGAGAAACACAAACATACAGACTGTCAGTTTAGTGAGTGTAATTGTGTTTGTGGAGTGTTTACATGTGCTGTGTGTTCAACACACCCTGGTCTGCGATAATAGCTTTGTGGTCTTTCCCTGACAAACTCGTCATCTTTGTCTGAATCCTCTGAAGAAGTCGAGGAGAGGTCATCACGGCGACTGTCGTCAGGCTGGAAGGGAACGGTTGGTGAAAAGACTGAGGGTGTGCCAGGGGCACTGAACACTGAGCATGATGGGTAATGGGCAGGATCATCAATGGTGACAGACAACAGGTCCAACTCTGTCTCCTCCGGGAACTTCAACAACCAGTGAAAGCCAACAGTCAGATGATTGGTCTATATTAGGGCTGTGCAAATAATCGAATGCGATTTTCATGCGCATCTCGTCAGTAAAGCCGGTTCTGTGATTAGTAGTAAATCTCCAGCACGTGCTTTCAGATGGAGCGGCATTTACTACACAGAGCCGTAGTTCACTGACAAGCTACGCAATATCGTGTTCATAATCGGCAATGAATCGCCTGCTATTTTGCGTAGCTTGTCAGTGAACTACGGCTCTGTGTAGTAAATGCCGCTCCATCTGAAAGCACGTGCTGGAGATTTACTACTAATCACAGAACCGGCTTTACTGACGAGATGCGCATGAAAATCGCATTCGGTTATTTGCACAGCCCTATCCTAAATATCTATCCATCTATTCATCAATTTCTCTCTTCTAAAGGATTTATGTCTCTTCGACTACATGAGTGGATCTAACAAAAACATATCTAGGTCACATGTCACCACAAAATCAAAAGAAAAAAAAAAAGAGAAAAAAATAAATCAAGTGTATTTTAAGGATCATGATATTAGTGACTTGTTAAATGTATCATTATCTCCCAATATTGAATGTTCTCATTATAATATTACCACCCCTTAATCTGTAAATTTACACCCATGGCGCCATAATTTTGATTTTGCAAGCGACAACGGTGTACCAGTTCTAATGCCAGGGCGAAAGTTTGAGCAAAACATGCTAACTGTTCTGTCTTTGGCTGCACAGACGAGCACAGAACACTATTTAGAGTCCCAGCCTCAGAGGAGACAACAGAGCAGTGGATTTATTGAAAATTTGCATTTAAAGAGACATGCTCTAATACAGCGTGTTTCTGCATCTACTCAAAATAGGCATTTTCAAAATTATATGAGCTAAAACTTCACAGTTACATTCTGGGGACCCCTGAGACTTATATTACATATTATAAAAAGGGGCATAATATGTCACCTTTAATGTTATGATGCTTACATTTATTTACAGCATTTAAAACAACTGACTTTATTTTAGTAAATTGCATTTTTTGTAAGCAAAAAAAGTGTAGAATTTTAACAATCAGAAATGTATCAGTTGTCAGCCATCAAACTATGAATTTGAATATCAATGCATCACTACCATCATATATCTGGACATTTTACCCTTGGGTTTGTAATTACCATTATATTCAATGGTGATCCTTATTGCCGTAATACAGAAATGTTCACTTAATTACTTAATTTACTTAAATATTGTTCCAATGCAAATAAATAAATAATAAAGCTTTCATGTTATTGAAGCAAAATGCAATTTCTATTTTTTTTTCCTGTGATTTTGTGGTGAAATATAACCCTGGCATGTCTAAAAGCTCAATGGCCACTAAGCTATTATATTGGGTCTATTAGATTAATTCTCATCAAGATTGTAACTGAAATAGAAATCCTTTTATCCAACTGTCTAACATTTACAATTTTCTCCTCAACTGGGCTTCTGTTGAGATCATGGAGTGGAAAAGTGCTATAATATTTCCACCGGACACTTACTTGAATGTTTATCTATCCATCCATCATTCGGTCTCTCTATCTGTTGATGTACTCAAAACCTAAACTGAACTGATTCTGACTCACTGTCAATTCAAACTGTATCTGTTGGCTGATAGCTCAAAACCAGTGAGCACTTTTAAGAGAGCTTTTCCTTTTCCCAATTCATGCTTTCCACTACGACCCAGCGGAGGAGAGAGGGATGAGAAATGAAAAGATGGACAGATGACAAGAAAGACATCATGAGCAATGCAATGGACAAAGATCCAGACATGCTGAAGAAACGATGAAGAGTTGATTAGTTACACCAACACAGCACAAAAGCAGCTTCAACATATGGAGTGAGAGTGTGTGTTAATGAATGTGTGAGTAGAGAGATCAAGAGAAAATAAGACCACTCTTCAGCCGAAGATCCAAAAAGGCTAAAATCATTAATCTCTGATGATTTTTGATTGGAGTTTGAATAGCAGATTTAGATTTAGCGATTTCACACCACAAGACTTTCATGCATAGAGATTCAGAGGTGATTTTAAGATTTGATTTGGACCGTTTTTCTCCAATACCTTAAAAACAGAGTCAGCTGGACTTGGGATTGGGGTTTCCATCTTAAACACAAACAGACTTACTGAGCTATACAGTACATGAACATATGTGTTCAGCACAGTATGTGCATACCATACATACGGCTTTCATTAAGTCAAGAGTGAAGCACTTGCAGGTGAAACCATAAAATGTATGTGTATGTGTGCGTATTTGTCCAAGTACACTGCTGTTCAAAAGTTTGGGGTCAGTAAGATATTTTAATATTTTTGAAAAGAAGTCTGCATTTATTTGATCAAAAACAAATAACTGTAACTGTACTTTTTACAGTAAAAACAGCAATATTGGTCATGTTGCTGTTCAAAAAACATTTCTTATCATAATCAAATGTTGCAAACAGTTGTGTATATTAATATTTTTGTATAAACTGATAATTATTTTTCATGATTCTTTGATGAATAGAATATCGTTTAATAAATTATAAAGAAATAAAGTTAAAAAAAATAATGAAATCTTTTGTAACGTTAAATGTCTTGACTGTCACTTTTGATCCATGGCATCCTTGCAAAATAGAACATTTAACTTATAAACAAAATCTTACTGACCCCAAATTTTTGAATGGTAATTGTTAGAAAACACTCTCTGTCTTGAGAATGCCTCACCCCTCCTTTCTTTCCCTCTCCCTCTCACTCTCCCTCCTCTATCTGTTCTCTCTCTCTTGTATGGTGTTTTAATGTCTCTTACTCATATTCGAGGTAGGCATGCACACATGTATACATTAGTTGCTTGGGTCAAATGCCCAAATAAGGAGATGAATGCTAGGATTACGAGGTAAAGGAGTTTGTGCTGAACTGTGAGGAGGGTTCAGCATCCTTCGCCAGGAAGTCTATTCCTAATATGTACATGTTTTTCTGTACATGTGGCCATTTTATACAAAACACATGTTCTTGGCCAAAACATCCTGTATGGGTATGTCACCCTATCCTCATTGGTTAAGAGGGTGAAACTCCCCTCGACATATGCCTATATAATATCTTTGTATCTATGAATAAAGTTGAAGTATTGAGAATACATATATGGTATTCTCAATACTTCAATTTATTCATAGAAATACAGATCTTATATAGGCATATGTCGAGGGGAGTTTCACCCTCTTAACCAATGAGGATAGGATGACATACACATATAGGATGTTCTTGGTCAAACATCCTATATGTGTATGTCATCCTATCCTCATTGGTTAAGAGGGTGAAACTCCCCTCGACATATGCCTATATAAGATCTGTATTTCTATGAATAAATTGAAGTATTGAGAATACCATTTGAATGTGTGTTTTCTTGCTTCCCGGCCGTATATCTATACTTTAAGGGACTGAGAAGTTTTCAAGGTGGCAAAGAGAATCTATAGGGACCGATTGTTAATTTCTAACAGTAATGTAAAAGGCAAAGCTTTTTTTAACTTTACAAACATCGTTGACACAAACACTGAACATGAAGATGGAACCACAGAATGATGACAAATAAAGATGCATACAGCATTTTAAATGGACAAATGTACAGACTCAGGCACACACAGATGTACGCATACACACTACCGTGTCAATGTTGAAGGTAACCCTTGGTGCTGGAGATGCTGCATCCACTTTAATGTCTGGCAGATCGTCCCTTAAGAGAGACAAAAAAAATAAATCAATCAATGAACAAACTAATGATGTGTAATTGAAATACATTAAACCATCTGTGATTAAATGTGAGTGAGTGAGTGAGTGTGTATGTATGTGTGTATGTACTTGGGTCTATCCGATCTCTTCATTGGTGGTCTGCCTGTTGCCGAAATGCTCTTTGATCTGCTGTTGCTGTAGCTTGGCTTGTACCCTAAACCCCATTTATCTTTCAATGACGCAGCCTAAAAAAAAAGAAGCACAAACTCAATTAATGCAACATTTTATCTCCACCACACTTTCAATGTAGTGAGCTGAATCAAGTCTTTCTCACCCGCATGCTGGAGCGCCGTAGCTTCTTGCGCACATCCCGACGGATATCATTGACAGCGACAGATTCCAAATGCTGATAGCGCTGGATTTCCTGGTTTATGGTGCCTTCACTTGCTCCCAGTTTCCTTAGAGAGAGAAAAAAAAATTATATGGATTCTTTTAGACAAAAAACAGATTGAGGTATATTGCTTATTATCAATGTCAGGTTGACATTACTTGAGATCATCAATGACTTTGGCTTGCTCATTGAGTTCTCTAATATCCACCAAGCGCTTCCGTCCACGAGCATCGATTATCTGACTGCTCATCACTGCCTGTCTGCGCAAGTCAACAGACTCCTGTATGAGGGAAAACAACTGTCAAAATAATACATTTAAGATACGAGACACACTTCGGGGTGGGCGGTATGACAAAATCCGGTATTTCTTATCATGGTATGAGTCATTCAAAAATGGCATATACACCATATTATTATTTTATCTTATTTCATTTTACAAATATTAAAATATACATTTACACTGCCATTCAAAAGTTTGGGGTTGGTAAGATTTTTTAATGTTTTTGAAAGAAGACTATTATGCTCACCAAGGCTTAATTTTTTTTACAGTACAAACAGCAATGTGAAATATTATTACAATTTAAAATAAATGTTTTCTAAATTTCCAATTTTTTGTTTTAAATGTAACCTATTCCTGTAATGGAAAAGATGAATTTTTAGCAGCTATTACGCAGTCTTCAGTGTCACATGATCCTCCAGAAATAATTCTAATATGCTGATTTGATGCTCCGAAAACATTTCTTTTTATTATCATTATGAAGACAAAAAACTGGCCTGCTTTATATTTTTGTGGAAACTTTCAGGATTCGGGATTTCAGGACGTTTATTTGAAATGTAATTTTTTTTTTCACATTGTAAAAGTCTGTACTGTCACGTTTGCACTTTTGATCACTTCAATGTGTCCTTGCTGAATTAAAGCATTAATTTCTTTTAAAAATGACAGTGTATATTTTTCAGGAAATTCAATAAAACAAATTGGTTATTTGTTATTTTGTTAATTTGAGAATACAAATAACCAAGTTAATTTTAAAACACAAAAAACATATAGCAAAATCACAACCTGTTGCCATATTTCAACAGTTGCACAGTGTTTACCATCATTCCGCCCACAGCCCTAGGTACAGTCATGCATAAGAGTTCCAAAATCACACTGACTGTTGAACAGTCAAAACAAGTGTGGTTCATTCCAACACATCAGAAAAAAAAATAAAAAAATCACAGCACCACCCCGAAAAACTGATTACTGAACAAAGCTTGTCCATGAGAAATGCATCCTTTGGAAACGGGAAATAAGAAGAGTCTAAGATGTCACTGGCCACTCATTTCTCATGGAGAGGAGTCAGAGTCAGACAAAACTAAAAAGTAGCAGGAAATGATAGAATTCAGACTCGCTCGACATATTTCAGTTCTAGGCACAATTCAACACGATTTTGATGTGACCGATCTTAAAAGCAACTTCCACCCTGACAGCATGAACAAGATGGAGAGAAAGAATGTGACAGAGAAACAGAGAGAACTGAAAAGCAAACAGGAGCTTTGAAGTACATACACAGCCCCAGGACAGGGGTCTGGGATGTTTAGTTCGTTCTGCATTGGCTGTGGATGGCAGGCGAACACTTCTCGACTTTAGCCGAGTGATTGTGGATGATGGAGAAATATTACGACACTCAGAAGGTGAGAGGGGAGGGGGGCTGGGGCTAATGCCCAGAATGCTGTTCACCAGCCGCCTCCTGAACGAAAGTCTGGGACTGAGATCCCCTTCAGGACACTGCAAACATGGGCCAGTTTAAAACAAACACAAACGCACACCACTACACAGACACTGAGTACAAATGAGCACAAAGACACTTCACATTTCCTGCTCTAAACATAACAATGACATTAATATACATGTACAAAAAAACAAGAAACCAAAGAAGCAGACAATGTAAGTTCAAACTCAAAAAATAGTTACAAAGACTTTACAGTGGCATTAAGAAATGTTAAAGAGTGCGAGCTCTGACCGCGTGTATGGGGGGAGACGTGCCGTCACTCTCGTCCTCGTCTGATAGGTCGCCAATGTTGACTGAGTTGAGGTCTGTGATGTCATCATTGTCCTCTTCACCAGTCAGAGAGGTGAGCGTGTTACCCAGAGCATTCAGACGCTTGCCGATGTTGGGATCCATGTGCACATCAATACCACACATCTTCCACAAGACATTTAGCGTCCATGTCCCTGCGCTGCTGCTTTCTGGAGTATTGAAAGATTTTGTTAATAAATACAGACAAAGATCAAATATGAAGTCAGTATGAAATCAAATTGACCATGTTTTCTTCCTTAATGCATTCTTGTTTTTGGTGTGGTTTTGCGCATTTCATCAATGTATAATACCATTCAAAAATATGGGGTCGGTAAGATCTCAAGAAATTAATTTTATTAAACAAGAAAGCATTTGATTTCTGAAGGATCATGTGACACTGAAGACTGGAGTAATGATGCTGAAAATTTAGCATTGCCATCAGAGAAATAAATTACATATATATTAAAATAAAAAACATTTGTGACCCTGGACCACAAAACCCATCATAAAATTTTTTGAAATTGAGATTTATACATCATCTGAAAACTGAATAAATAAGCTCTCCATTGATGTATGGTTTGTTAAGGACAATATTTGGCCGAGATACAACTACTTGAAAATCTGGAATCTGAGGGTGCAAAAAAATCTAAATACTGAGAAAATCGCCTTTAAAGTTGTCCAAATGAAGTTCTTAGCAATGCATATATTTACAGTAGGAAATGTACAAAATATCTTCATGGAAGAGGATCTTTACGTAATATCCTAAAGATTTTTGGCATAAAAGAAAAATCAATAATTTTGACCCATACAATGTTTTTTTGGCTATTTCTACAAATGTACCCAAGCGACTTAGACTGGTTTTGTGGTCCAGGGTCACATTTCTTTTAAATTGTAATAATATTTCACAATATTACTGTTTTTACTGTATTTTTGATCAAATAAATGCAGCCTTGGAAAGCATAAGAGTGAGAGTATTCTTCTAAAAACATGAAAATTACTGAAGAACATTATTTTACTCATACCTGCAGAGGCCTGGCCTGTCGTTCTGGAGCAAACCTCATAAGTACCATCAGGGACGACACCTAGAAAGCCACATTGAGCATTTCAAGAATCATGGAAGCATTATGGGGCCAAATACAGACACACAACAAGTTAACTTTAAGTGTTACTCACAGGCATTCATGACCAGGTCTCCTCTGACCTCAGGTTTCCAGTCATCCCAAGTTGTCTCAAACCCCTCAGCAAATCGAATGCAAAAGTTCTTGAAATGGCCTTTGCTGACCAGAGATTCAGAGGAGCAGGCTGTGATTAGCGTACTCTCGATGGTTAACACCAGTGCTGAGCCAGTGTCAGAATCAATACTGTGATTGGCCTATGTACAGCAGAAAGAAGGGCCAAGCATTTAACATCAATCATTCTGACCAGAAATGGAAATATTTCATGTGTATAAAGGGTGAAATACAAGCCTACAGTATTTTATACAGTTAAAGGCCTGTTCACACCAAACTGATGAGTCTAAACATTAAAAAGAACGAAAAATAGATTGTGTATCAGTGAGGCTCCACCTGTGTGGTGCTGGTGATCGGCAGGCAGATGCCCAGGTCATTGACAGTGAGCTGCAGGAAGAGAGTGCTGAAGGCCTGGACGCTGGTCTGCTGTATGGCTGGCAGTTTGTCCACCACCTCTTTGGTGGCCATATGAATGTCTGAGTTGAGAGCCAAGCGCTGTTCCTTCCAGTTATCATAGGCAGCCTTATAGTTCAGCCAGAACAGAACAGCTACAACAGACATACACAATTACAAAAAAAAACAAAAAAAATCCACCAACGGATGCACATGAAAAAACAAAAGGCTAAGTGTGGACTGACCTCTGTCAAATGCTACTGGCTGAGCAAAAACGATAGGACGATTGAGTGTGATCAGGACAGCCTCTTTGTCAGAGCTGCTACTGATCTCCTCCTGCAGTGCATTGCGCAAACCGATTCGAGTGCGGAAATACGCCACCTGGTGGAAATCTGACCCCGCCTCCTCATATACCTGCAAGAGACAGTGGCACGACAACAGTGATTAACTAATAGTGTGCACCACCTTATCAAAATCTCATGCATGTACAGGAAAGTTTATTGAGAGCAATGAATAACAGTGCTGCTCTTTATGTTTCTGTGACTAGCTACCTGATGTTTGACTATTTGCCCCAAAGCCAAATTGAGATCCACTTGACATTTCCCAAAGAGCTTCAGGTAGTTACTTCCTGTGGGAGTAGTCTTGCACTGAACCCGATTGGACAGTTCAAGCTCAATCCAGCCCGTCTCAAAGCGCACCGCCCTCATTGAAGGAGTGGTGGCTGTCATTTGAATCCCCTACAACAGAAAAAAACATACTGATGAAGTCTAAAGTCTGCAAGATTCACTTAAAATTAATAAACACACAATTTTATTAGTACAAACCTTAAAAGTCAGATTAATAGAATAAAGCAGAATTTTAGGTTTGTCGCCATCTGTTGACACATCGTGTTCATTCCACAGTGGGATTGGCTGTTCGCCTCCTACAGAAACAAACACATTTCACACAGCTGGTGTGAAATCAAGCCAAGTCAAGCAAAAGAATATGTAACACTTTAGTGTCAATGTTACACATGGTACATGAACTTAAAATTATAATAACAATAAATTATGCAGAATTAACATGCAAGTAGCCCTAAACCAAACCCTAACCATATAGTAAGTACATGTAGTAAATTAATATTACTCAGTTCTTAAATGTATAATTACACTGTAACAAGGACACCTTAAAATAAAGTGTAACCAAAAAATAAAATGAAAATAAAAACAACTAAACTAAACAAAAAACTAAAAATATATATGGAAAAAGTCATCCATTTATGCTACCTGCTCTTCATCAAACATACCTGACACCTTCTGGATGACCTCATTGACCTCCTTCATGAAGACCTTCTGAAGGAAGACTAGATGGTTGAGCAAATCTGTGGTCAAGTTGTGTTCGAAAGACCCAATCTAAAAATGAAGAAACCAGTTTATTGTATTTCAAACGAATCCATCCATCCATCCATCTGCTGAAACAAACTTGATCATCTAATAATCAAGCAACCTATTTAGTACAACATCTCATTGCTACATCAATGGCACACCTCAGCTACACAGCGCAAGTAGTTTCCCTGAAGATAGTTGCTGTATCCTGGGGCCCAGGCAGTGTCGCTGTGCCCCTCGTGCTCCTGTATGATGTACTGTCCTGACACGGTGACGGGAGGCAGTGTCAGGCTGGCAGTGGGTGGCATGGCCGACACATCCACAGGGGAAACCTTCGACTGGAAACACAGCTTATGATTGGGTAGTTCAAAAGTGAACCGTGTCTGAGCACCTGTGAGGGAGACACCAAAACGTTAATCATTTGTTATTGTTGCATCTGTATTTCCCAGGGCGCAGTCAAATAAATTAACAACTGTGCCAGTGGAATTGTGGGTACCTGTCATGCCATGGCTCTTCATACGACCCATCTTGTATTCTGCTTTGAGAGAGGGCAACAGGGCTGCACCAATAGTGATCCCATCCAGCATAGCGCTGAATTTCAACACGATTGGCTTCTTTTCCAGTCCTTCAGGCAGCTGAGGAAACTCAATGGCCTCCACCGGAGTTTGATTGACACTCACTTCAGAAGGCTGTGGAGTAGGCGTGTCTTCGCGGTTGGGCGGGGGGCTGATATAAACAGATTTGAATTTAATATGGGCAAAAAAAAATATATAAAAAAATCATTAAAACTTACGAAAAGAAAGTACAGAGGTTTGCCTCACATGTTGGAGGGCTGACGGATGAGGTCTGAAATCTGTTTTGAGAGCTGGTGGGAGCTGCGGACCATCATGCTGTGCAGCGTTGCAGGGTGTTGCGGGATGTTGATGAAGATTGCACCCACTTTGAATACGGCAGCATTATTGGTCTTCAGCCCACGCTGTGCGCTATATAAAGCCTGGGACTTTGCGATGTTACACTTCACCACCGTCCTAATACACAAATACACACAAACAAAAGGAACTTACTACAAGTGCTCATTTTGAAATCACAGGCTGGATGTAATATCGAGCAGTAACATAAAACAATGTCTGTGAAATATGTGCAGACAGATACTGGCAAAATGTACAAATGAAATGTTCATGTGACTGGAAACGAGGCCTTGTAGATGTGGAGAGAGCAACTGCAAGGAGAGAGATCTAGATGGATTAATAGAAAAGATGAAAGGGAGAGTTTCAGGCGCTGATGGCATGATCGTAGACGGTCCATCAGATTCACACTACACACAAAGCTGGCAAACACTTGCCAAAATGTCGTGAATTTAGATTGATTGATGGATATGCACCTTCCAAGAGTCAGGGTGCACCAGAAAACTAGATTGTGTTAAGGTACCAAGCTGCTGCAATGAGCGCCCTTCAGGAGGAACTAATCATTGGATTCAACAACATTTTCCAGGACAGAAGCATCAAGTATTTAAAGGGGTCATAGGATGCCCATTTACCACAAGTTGATATGATTCTTTAGGGTCTTAATGAAAAGTCTGTAACATAGTTTGGTTAAAATTTCTCAATGGTAGTGTAAAAAAAATTTTTTTTACCCTGTCAAAAACAGCTCTTTTCAGATCAAGCCGTTTTTGTAGCATTTTCCTTTAAATGTTAATGAGCTCTGCTGACCCCGCCCCTCTCTTCCGAGCTGCTCTCAGAGAGACTGTTTACTTTAGCCGCATTCATCGTGAAACTTGCTAATTAGCACATTATTAGGAAAGGCGATTTGCAAAGATTCATTACAAAACATTATACTCACTTCTTCTGTAGATGAGGCTGGATCATGAATGATTCGCGCGAACAGGAGTAAATGACGACTGCTATGTTCATTATTATATCCAACAACAGAACACCTCAATCGCTTAGGAGTCATTCTTGTCTACATCTGCTCCAGCGGTGAAACAATGGCGGACTGATGACAGCTCACTCAGGGCGGGTCTAAGGTAAGACGCCAGTCCAGTCTGTCAAACTATCGTGGGAGGGGCCTGTTTTTGTGACGTCACACAGACAGGCATCTGAGATCGGCTCAATTTGAGAAAGGGGAAAACATTTAACCAGATAAAAAAAAAACACTGGGTGGATTTTTATCATTATAGGGTGGTTGTGTACACACACTGCCAACACACATTTCAGTTCAAACAACTTGTAAAAGTGCATGTAGCATCCTATGACCCCTTTAAAAGATATTCAGAGTTTTGTATGAGGCACATAGTAGCACATAAACTCAATAACCACTAGCAGAACTTTATAATCTACTTTCTGTTCTGAGTTATGAGTCTGTGAAATACTGCCTACTTTTGGAAGAACAGGGGAAAAATAGTCTGTAAAACTGCTCTAAAAGACTACTTTGCCCTTAAACTAAAGATTTTTGTTTTGTTTTAGTTTGATTTCAGATCAATCATCACTTAAACGGTGTATAAAAGCAAAACCAAAATTAGTCAGATGGTCTCTTCCTGTCTAAAGATGCAGGGGGTGGGGCTATGCACGTCATTGTGAAAAAGACAATGAAACTCTTTTAATAAAACATACTGTTGATGAAAATATGACGGGGAAAAAATAACACTGGTAGTTATTAACAATCCATCATCCATATTTTCGAAAAGGAAACATGACAGTGGGTGGACCTTGGTCAGAATAACCTATAAAATGGACTTAACAGTGATAGTCAAAAGCTTGTTTCAATTAGACTAGGAAATGGAAAAGTATCCCACTGACAATGCATTAATGAAGTAAATATGACTGTAAAATTAAGTGTCATGAGGATGTTATGATTTCAAGACACTATACACTGCTGTGAAACATTTATATGAGAGGGATTTGGAGGATTAGAGCAAAAGAAATCTTAGGGTGAACGGTATATAGCATATATTTGAAATATGGAAGGGACTGTGATATACAAATATTATGGAGATGTTATGAATGGTCATGGAGGACTGGACAAGGTTACTGAGGAAACTTAGACATACAGGAACTCCTGCTTGGTTGTGCTGGTAGGTGAGGTTGGAAAATCCTCTAGTCTGCCAGTGAGAGAGGCAGAAAAAAACAACAAAAAGATTACAGATAGAAAGAAGAGAGGAGAGGAGAGAGCAGGAAGGTAGAAGAGGGGAAAGTTATCCACAGAGAAAACATTTCAAAACTCGCATATGATGTGATAAATCTGTACTCTTAAAAATACATTTGTGGAAAGAGAGAACACCAGAAAAAAAAACAGATCCAAGAATGACTTTAAAACAACTTTAAAATATGATAATCACAGAGAATATGCTAGGAATAAAGTGCATAACAAGGGCTGCTTGAACTGGATTTTACATTTTCTAAGGCTAGGTTATTGTGGCTCGTTTCCAGGGTGGTGTTATGCAGTTTCTAAACTATGTTTGTGTTAGGGTGGCCATTCGTGTCATTTTTACGGGACACGTCCTGGCCAGGATTTCTATATTTAGCTTTGTTTTCCTGTTCTCATACCTGCTGAAGGTAATGATCGAAAAGAAGTTTGACCAATAACTTGCTGGCATTGTATATAATCGACCAATCGTGGCATGTGAGAAGGTGGGATCTACAGAGAACGGTCAAAGCGATGCAGATACATGTACACATTAGATGTGTTCGTTCTTTAGTTCAGACTGATCGTTGTATGACATCAAAGTACTGCGAGAGCGATTTAAAAGCACAAGGAGCCGCATGTTCTCTATAGATCTCACAGATGTCATACAACAATCTGTCTGCGCAGCGCAAACAGCCAAGTCCTGGATATTTTAGGCAATATAGGAATCCTGGCCAGGACGTGTCCCGTAAAAATGGCACATATGGTCACTCTAGTTTGTGTCGTTTTTAGCTTGCTACCATGCGGTTTCTAAAAACACAGTGAAGTATCGGTCACATGCTGGTCATTAAATACTGGTCAAAAAAAAATTTGTGGTCAGAACTGTGAAGTGAGATTTTTAAAAGAAATTAATAATTTTATTCGGCAAGTATGCATTAATTTGATCAAAAGTGGCAGTACAGACATTTATAATGTTTCCAAAGATTTCTATTTCAAATAAATGCATGATTAATAGGAATGTGGCAGTGATAATAAGAAATGCTTGTTAATCCCCAAATCAGCATAACATAATGATTTCTGAAGGAATAACATAATAATCATTTGGAATAACAGGAATAAATTACATTTTATAATATATTAAAATTTAATATTATTTTGAATTGTAATAATATTTCACAGTTACAGCATCGGTGGGCATAAGAGACTTCTTTCAAAAACATTTTTAAAAAATCTTACTGACTGCAAACTATAGAACAGTAGTGTATGGATGTTTTTGCATTGTGGTTCATGTTATTGTTTAGTCCGTTAAGTTGATATGTCAGACTGATCAAATAAACAGAGCAAAATATTAAAGCACCGCAGAGACAAAGTGTCTACACTCTTCAGGAAGTCAACCTACCAATGGTTTACAGTGTTTTGCACGTGAAACTGAGATTGGGCATATTTAAAAAAGAGAAATTAGACACTTCAAGGTAAACAGATTTATATGAAAAGGGATGCTGATAAGTGGTAGAGCACTCAGTGGGTCTTAGGCCTAGTGTTAAATGAATTACTGACTGTATGTCTGGTGTGATTCCTTCCAGAAGCACAATGTTCACACATCCGATATGGGCCGAGGCACAGGTCTCAGTCATCTTCTGATGGAGAATATCTGCATCAACAGAACAGAAATTGTAGGATAAGGTAAGTATATAGGATATTTTAAAATGTTACATTTATTTAAAAATGCTGTTTGATTTACCCTTCATTTTCTCCTTTAGAGTAAAACTGCCATGTATTTTCTTAAGCTCTGCCTCCATGGTCAGTCCTCCAATGTCTGCTTCCAGATGTGTGCGGTTCACCATGCCAACGCCGAACACGATCAGCGTCACATGCTGGGGCTCAGAGCTTACCAAGCTCCGCCTACGACCCAGTCGACTGGGCGGCGTCTCGCCCTCAGATTCAAACACCAATCGACATGGAGGATCCACAGGGCTCCGTCCACCCTCTGAAGAGCAAGTGAATAGGCAAATTAGGCCAAAAGCAGTGATTATTAGACAAATTTTGTACCATCCAAAAGCGAAAATAAGATTTTTTTGCAATTTTACATTTTCATGACAACTGAGTTTCCTTTCTCCGAGTCTCATTAACACAACACAATAAAATAGAATTTCATTACCATAATGTGTAATACAATAATGACATATTTAAACTGTAAAGTATTTATAGTATACATCATGGTGCAATAAACTGTTGCATTGACTTTGTGGTGGTGATGTACGTTTATTAATAATATTTTAAACTCTTTTTAATAACAAACACGGCATACACCAAGAATGATGCTCATTACCCTATTGCAGTACTGAAAACCTATTAAAAATTATTCTTGAGAATAATGTAAAATTAAAATCAAAAGAATAATATCTGGACACATTAATTAATCGCCACTAATTTTCACTATTCCACTAACGTTGCAATGTAAAAAAAATCTTGGGTCTAAAAACATACTTTATTTTCTTATAAAATTCTTATCATATTTTCAAATTATTTCACTTAAAAAAGTGAATCAAAAGAATTCAAATTAACAGAAAAATGCAGAGCAAGTCCTACCTGAGAGGGCATTATCTTGGTTCTTCTCCAGGATGCCTGTGGGGTCTGATATGAGCGAGTAGAAATTAAGAAGTTTGTACATGTTCTGCCAGCACTCGGCCGACGGCTCGCTCTGTTCTGACACTGTGATGGAGTCCGAGTCATCCATCTGAATGGTCATGTGGTCCGCCACATCACGCGAACCCTTCCGAGATACTTTTGACGTCCTTCGCTCCGAACGTCCCAGTGTCCCCCTTCCACGAGGCTCTCGATTCCTGGTCAGCGTGTCTAGGCCCGGCCCGACCATGGTCCGTTTGCCCTTCTGAGTGCCCAGTCGAGCAGCTCCATTCAGGCTCCCACGAGAACTACGGCTGAAATCAGAAGAGCGAAATTCCCGATATGGCCGCGCCTTGGTGGGCGTTGGGGAAGAGGAGCCGGCAGTGTAGCGGTTGAGCTTGATGTCAGTCTGTGTGGCTTTGATGTCGTCGATCATCGTGCTGAACTGGTGAATGAGGCGGACCAGGGCCATATCCACGTGCTGGCGAATCGCTTGGCAAGCAAGGGTAAAATGGCAGTGCACACTGGCCTGGGGTCTCCGGCTCAGCTCGTGGAAGGACAGTGCGCTGGCAGAGGGAGGGGTTGACATGCACTTCTCCAGTACGACTGCGTTCAAACTGAACGTCTCAATCATCAGGGCAGGCCTTGTAAAAAATGCTTCTCAATGCATTTTGTTCCATTCAGCTGTGGTCTGTCTAGCTGTTTTTGAACAGAAGACATACATACAATGTTACCAGTGTAGTCTGAATCTACAAACCTCATACCCGAATCTTTTAATTACATAAAAAGACTCATGAACTCAGAAGTTACCAGTTTGAATGAGTCTGATGAATCCTTCACTGAATGAACTCTCTGAATCTGTCAAACGGCTAATGAATCAACACCTGAATCACTCGCTGAATTGCTAGTTATTACTATCAGTCAGGGTCAACTTGAAATCAAGAAAGAACTTTTTGGTTTTGTAGTTTTTGTAAAAAATAATTTTAATACTAATTACATTTATTTATTATG
Source organism: Sinocyclocheilus rhinocerous (assembly GCF_001515625.1). Classification (NCBI taxonomy): domain Eukaryota; kingdom Metazoa; phylum Chordata; class Actinopteri; order Cypriniformes; family Cyprinidae; genus Sinocyclocheilus; species Sinocyclocheilus rhinocerous. The sequence continues at coordinate 989,976 of NW_015636034.1, read as the reverse complement.
AATTGAATTTAATAGTTTAGTCATTTAATTTGGTATTTATTAATATTTAGATTTAACCTTTATTGTTTTTTAGTTTTCATTTTAAATTTAGTCAAGTTTCAGTTTTGGTATTTGTTTTTTGTCATTTTGCATTGGTTTTTGTTTTTTATACTTTAATTATATTTTAGTAAACTTATTTTAGCTAGTTGCCAGGCAACAAATGTTCTAAGTTTTATTTTATTTTATTTTATTCCATATAATTTTATTTTAAGCTTAATAGTTTTAGTTAACAATAGCAACACTGTAGTCATTTAATTATTGGGCACTTCAGAGTACCCATACCCATAAAATGAAATTGAATCAGGGAATAAATAAATAAATAAATAAATAAATAAGAACGCTTTATGGAATATCTCTAGACAGATGAACAAAAGCTACCTTGGGAAATCTGTGTTACCTGTGTGTTCGTTTGTTCTTCCTGTCTTTGCTGGTGTCAGAGTCGACAATGTCAGCTCTCAAACACTCAAGAGTGCCGCTGAAGGACAGGTGCTCCCCAAAATACATCTTGTAACTAAGTGGAGGAGCATCCTGGGGCTGGATACCAATGTGACTCAACAAAGGCTTAAAAACAACCTGTACAGACAATCCCATGACACACACACGCAAACAAAAAGAGAGGAGGCAATAAAATATGCATGGTCATAAATAAATGATTACCAAATATTAAGTATTCCTGGCGCACGCACCTGAGCGTCGGCTAGCTGCACAGCTGCCGGGCAGAGATTTGTCTCATCTTGATCAAGCAGGTCATCCTGACTTGTGCTGTGCTGGGAGTGTGTGTGCTGAGAGTGTGTGTCCAGTGTATTCTGATCACTGGACAGTACAGTGTTAAAATCTGATGCAGAAGGAATGGTGGGGAGGACTCCTAAACACAAAGAGTTAATGAAGATTTTCAGTGCAAATGAACACACTCTAATCACTGTACACAGTTAAGTCTCTAATCGCAGCCACATGGACAGATACAGCTACATGTTTACACACAGTCAACAGACTACTCACATTTCTCTGTCAATACACTAATCACTCACCTCCGGTCTGCAGGCTGTTGTGCTGAGAGCGGTTGAGAGGCGAGCCCTGGACGTTGCCGCCTGTGCGGTTGCCAACAGCATTTGACATCCAGTTGTAGAAGCTGACGGAAAATGGCTCCGATAGAAGAGGATGTTCCGTTAACACGTCTGCACCAACATTATTGTCTACCAAAAACAACAAACATTTAACATTATCTAGATTTTTACTTGAAGAAAATGAGTGTTATGCTTTCTGCGCAGAATTCACTATGATGCTCTGTTCTGAGGGGATGTTAGCACATTGCTCAAGTTTTTGACATATTCTGTCAATAGATATCTTTCTGGTCCCGCCTACAGTGCAAGTCTTTGTAATTTTTTTAGGGATGCACTATATATCGGTATTATATTGGTTATTGGGTGATAGTGCTATTATTGTTAATTAAAACAAAGTATTAAAAACAGTTTTTGTTAAAAGAAGCAAAGCTGAATTAAAACATACATATTACATATAAACTCAAAAATAAACACTTAAATTTATTTTGAAATTAAACTTTTTGAAATTTCAGCAACTATCTGAAATAAAATAATTTTAAGTTATAAAAACTATAAAAAAATGACAAAAGCACATAAAATTTCTAAAACTAAAATGAAAAGAAAGTGAAAATATAACAATGAAAGCTCATTTAAAATATTAATACATCATCAAATAATACTAAAATAATACTCTGATATTAGAGATTTTTTTATTATTCATTGGTATCAGATACTGGATATTTAATTCTGCATGCTCATTTTCCCTATTTTACCATTCAGATGACCTTTGCCTTAATCTAACAATCAACTAAAGTTTATCTTTAATAAAATTAATAATTTATTAATTGTTTAAAAGTAATATTAAAAATAGTAAATCTCAAAATTGATATGTTTTTTCAAGTACATTAAAATGTTGTGATGCCTAAATTCACTCGTAGGAATTAAATCAATTGAATATTTAGTAATATTAAAAATAGTAAATCTCAAAATTGATATGTTTTTTCAAGTACATTAAAATGTTGTGATGCTTAATTCACTCGTAGGAATTAAATCAATTGAATATTGGTTTGCAGTGTTTTATTTTTCATTTATTTGATAAAACTGTAAAGAATTTTAATATCGACATACTGGTATCAGCCAGAATTTTAATTTCAGTACATCCCTGTTTTATAAGTCACATGCTACCATCTGCAGAACTGAAAGACCCAGAGAAAAATGACTTCTTTTACAAACTATATGGATTTGAAGTTACTTGCAAAAAACAATTGAGGTTTTTTTTATTTTTTTTATTGCGCCATCTAGTGTGACATATCTACGTGCTGCCCTGAGCATTGGATGGGATTTGGGACCATCCAACCTAGTATGGTGCCTCGGCACTTTAATGGGTTCTGACATTTTCTGTGCAGAAAAATAATACTAAAAAAGAAGAAAAATCAAACACAATAGGGTTAGTAACCTGCTCTCATAGGAAAACCCTATATCAAGAAAACGCATTTGTCTTTCTGATTCACATTTTCATCTGTCTAATATTAGATTGCAAAAGCAGTAAACTCTGAATGAAGAAAATCATACCAGTACGTGTCAGGGAGCTGCTCTTGGCTGTGGTTTGTTCGTTTGCTCGATGGGGCGTGGCTTCAAGGAGGTTGTGCAGACTGTGGATGCTTCCTGTTAAGTAGCTGAGCAACGACTCTTTCCGAGGGCTGTGATTGGACTGCAGCCCTGTCCGACCGACATGAGCGGGAGAATCAGCTGCTGTATCTCCACTCGTGTAGCTCAGGGACTGGTAAGGGTGGGAACCCTATAAAAAAAAAAAAATTTAAAAAAAAGCATTCAGCTTCCAGATTTACTATACACTTTCAGTGCTAACAAAACAGACCCACACAAACCTTGATCCTAAGGGCAGACTCGCTGTGTGTGTGAGATTTGGACAGTTTTCTCATGATCTCGACTCCAGTCACAGGGCCAGAGTTACCGGTAGGAGCAGGACGACTACATACTCCTTCTAACAGCATTGTATGTTCACTTACAGTACCTAAAAAGGTGCATGAACAACACAAAACAGATAAACATCCCAAAAATCACATTAAATCTGCTCTATGTGTTAAGTAAATGGTATACAAGATAACTACCTGCATCAAACTCAAACTCGGCTCCATCAGCACTGGTGTCACTCTGCAAGGCAGCGCCACAGTCTGGCCCCTGTGTCTGATCAGGCTCAATGGGGTCCTGCTCTTTGGGCTTAGGAAGCTGATTGGGTCGTGGCAAACCAACTGCCTTAAAGCCCTGTGTTACAACGATGAACTTCATCCACTGACGAGCAAGCGCCACCAAACCTTTCCTCAGGGTGACCAGAGCAGGCAGTCCATCGTTCTGAAATATAAAGATGAATAAGTAGTACAAGATTAGTAAGGATAATTAATGACAGATTGTTAAAAATAATATATGCAAAATAAATGTTTATTCCGATTAAACTGCAGTTACCACACACATTGATTGTAATACATTGTTCATTTTATCTTGCCCAAGAAGAGTCAAGGTTTCCATTGCTAGTACAATTCAGAGGAACATGCAGGGCTCCAGACAAAAAAACAAAAACAAAAATCAATTAAGGAGCCATTGGCTCCTATAAGAAACAAAATTAGGCGCCAAATTATTTTTTTAGGTGCCATAGAATAAACGTGTTTTATTGTTTTTTTTTTTTTTTTACATACAGTCATACATTTCAGTCATACATTTATTTATGTCTCATCTTTTCTTGTCTTTGTCAGCATGTTAATCCATCTTGTGGTTGTCCTGGGAACTAAGGTTCACTTAAAGTGGGAAGTAAACCTCTTTTCCAACTTGAGAACTTTGTACAGTCACAAAGACTTGTTTATTACACAGAATCTCTGCCAATATCATGGACCATAACTATGTCAGCATCACCTGGCCACTGAGTGTAGTTTGGGCTCCTCCTCAATGCATCCTATAATTGTTGTCATACACTTTGGATCAAATAAATGCAGGATTGCGGAGCAAAAGAGACTTCTTTAAAAAACATTAAAAATCTTACTGTTTAAAAATTTCTGACTGGTAGTGTACGTCTTTCACACGTCCAGTCTGTTTTTCTTCATTAGTAACATGCAATTTTAAAGGTGTTGTTCAATTTTATCTTTAGCTCCTTGCATTGTTTCTTATCATGTAGACAACAGGTTAAGTAAAAATATGAATATGCAATATAACACATACATTTTGCAAAATGCTCTTCTTTATAGTTATTTTTTCTAGCTGACTGATCACGTGCCGCTTAAACTGAAGCGCTAAAGCGTTCGCTCATGTCACATTAAAGAGAGCCAAAACAGTATTTATTGTTTGAATTTCGTTATGAATTCGGCAGAATTTTAAAGCTAATACTTTGTTTATTAAAATGTAACAGAGCACAAATCTTATTGCGATTATTGGACGGCAAGCACGCTACAAATAAAATGAAGTTCCCGCATCAAAAGAACACAGCATATAGACTAAAGATCTTGATAACAAGAAACCAGAATTGTTAACGATTTTGCTAATATCCACACAGCTGACAGCTTTACCTGTTGTAGTTTGTTCAAGTTGTGCAAGAAATAGACATTGTTTTGCTGGACTTTTACTCGCACGTCTCCATCATTTTCGATCTCTCTCATGCTGCCACAACTGAAGCTGCTTTTAGCAGATGTGTCGTCAACGCTAGTGTTCAGCAGAGATGAGGACTGTTTTTCCACTAAAACTTTGATGCGCATCATCTCAGTTCATTACGTCAACATAAAATATGTGATCGCAAAAAAAGCAGGAAAAAAGCCATTACATGCAAATTTTTAAATCATAACAAATGTATATAGTCGCCAGTGGCAATCTCAGCAAAAACGTCACTCGCGAATTAATATTTTTTGTTGCAAATGTGACCGTTTTATTCGCAGTCTGGAGCCCTGACATGGTGAAGTAATTTTAGACTTTACAGTGGCCAATGAAGAATTCAACATGAGAGAAGTATGAGAGAATCTAATACATGTGCGTCCATGTGTTCTGCAAGCATACAGACTTACCATGGTGGCCTCTTCGATGATGCTGTAATCAGCCTGCTGCAGGTAACGATGTAGAATATTACACAGTAAACAGGACGGGTTCTCGTGAAGATATCGGGCTCGCTTTGTAACGCGGTTATACTTGCTGCGAAATGGAATGTGAATACTCTTTTTCTGTTGGGTTAAAGCACATATACACATAATATTAGGCCAGTTAAATTATGTCCACAGTTCTGTTGAATTACACTGCAAGTCCAGGGATGTCTAATGGTATAAGTATTAACAAGTCTGACCTCCAGGGCCTCAGTCATTATGCAGCCCATGACCGCACACACACGCAATGTGGCCTCCATGTCCAGTTTCTGCAGGGAGGTCTTCAGCTGGTCAATGGGAACCAACCAGGCACCGACCGCAGGGGTCGCAGTACTCAACAGATTCAGCTGCCTGCAGACACATTCGACAATACAGACCTCATTAGCCATATAAACAACTGACCCATGATTCCCTTTGAACCGAATCAAAGACTTTGCATCCAAATGGTATACTGAAAACAACTATATAAAAACTATATATACACACGCATACATTCAGACTTATAACTATACAATCAGATTTACTTCTATATATTCAGACATAATATATTCAGGCTTATACCTATATATTCACAATTTACATTTACACATATATACACACACACACACACATATATATATATATATACACACACACACATTTTTTTTTGTAACTTACTTCAAAAAGTGAAACTTTCAGAGATTCTAGATTTATTACATGTAAAGTAAAACAAGCTTGAGAATACTGTCAAGCAAAGCCGATTCAAACACTTGGGAGAGCTTCACAAGGAGTGGACTGAAGCTGGAGTCAGTGCATCAAGAGTCACCACGCTCAGACGTCTTCAGGAAAAGGGCTACCAAGCCTTTTCTGAAACAGAAACACCGTCAGAAGTATCTTACCTGGGCTAAGGAGAAAAAGAACTGGACTGTTGCTCAGTGGTCCAAAGTCCACTTTTCAGATACAAGTACATTTTGCATTTCATTTGTAAATCAAGGTCTGGAGTCTGGAGGAAGACTGGAGAGGCACAGAATCCAAGCTGCTTGAAGTCCAGTGTGAAGTTTCCGAAGTCAGTGATGATTTGGGGTGCCGTGACGTCTGCTGATGTTGGTCCATTGTGTTTTATCAAGTCCAAAAGTCAATGCACCTGTCTACAAGAGATTTTGGAGCACTTTATACTTTCATCTGCTGACAAGCTTTATGGAGATGATGATTTCCTTTTCCAGCAGGACTTAGCACCTGCCCACAG
>NW_015636034.1:982763-983408 GCF_001515625.1 Sinocyclocheilus rhinocerous | reverse complement strand
ATTATATATTCAGGCTTATACCTATATATTCACAATATACATTTACACATATATACACACACACACACATATATATATATATATACACACACACACATTTTTTTTTGTAACTTACTTCAAAAAGTGAAACTTTCAGAGATTCTAGATTTATTACATGTAAAGTAAAACAGTTTTTATTTTTGTTTTAATTTTGATGATTAGAGCTTACAGCTCATGAAAGTCAAATATCTAGTATCTCAAAATATTAGAATATTTACATTTGAGTTTCATTAAATGACCATCCCTACAGTATAAATTCCGGGTATCTTTTGTTCTTTGAAACCACAATAATGGGGAAGACTGCTGACTTGGCAATGGTCCAGAAGACAAGCATTGACACCCTCCACAAAGAGGGTAAGTCACAGAAGGTCAGTACTGAAAGGAGTGGCTGTTCACAAAGTGCTGTATCAAAGCATATTAAATGCAAAGTTGACCGGAAGGAAGAAATTGGGTAGGAAAAGGTGCACAAGCAACAGGGATGACCGCAAGCTTGAGAATACTGTCAAGCATAGCCGATTCAAACAGTTGGGAGAGCTTCACAAGCAGTGGACTGAAGCTGGAGTCAGTGCATCAAGAGTCACCACGCTCAGACATCTTCAGGAAAAG
>NW_015636034.1:977718-981955 GCF_001515625.1 Sinocyclocheilus rhinocerous | reverse complement strand
TATATATATATATATATATATATAGTTATTTTATATATTTTAAATAACTTATTAACGTGCTTATACTTTTATTATTTATTATTATTTTATTTAACTATTGTAATTGTATTTTTTATTGTAAATTTCTTTTTTATTTTTATTATAACTTGCATTCTGTAAGTGAACGTCGCTTTATTGTGCCATCCCAAAGAGGCACAAAATCACTTTCACGGACTTTTAAATTAAACGTTCCCTCCTGGTGGAATGACCTGCCCAACTCAATCGGAGCAGCTGAGTCCTTAATCATCTTCAAGTATCTAAAAACACATCTCTTCCATCTTTACTTGACCCTCTACCTCTAGCACTCTCTATTCTAATTCTATTTTTATCAAAAAAAAATTTTTTAATAAAAATAAATGACCCTTTAAGATTTATTATAATGGGTTTATGTGAAGATTGTTTTAAGTTCACTTAAATCAGAAGTAATTTTTTAAAAGTCTAATAAATGTTAAAATTGATAGTTCTCAATTACACTGTAATGTTGAGGGGGAAAACAATTTTATAGAGACATCAAAAAAAAAGACCTCTAACACTAGCTTTCTCTATTCTATGCGTTTTGTTTTTATCTATTATATAATTAACAACAACAAAAAACTTGCTACGTGTGCTGCGTAGCGCTGTGTAGCGCATAGCACTTGCTTATCATTGCTCTTTCGTTGATTGTGATTGCTTCCATTGTCCTCATTTGTAAGTCGCTTTGGATAAAAGCGTCTGCTAAATGACTAAATATATAAATTGTGTACATTTTATTTACAATCATTAAATTTATTAATTTATTTTATCTGCCATAGGTCACTCTGCATTCTTGGAAAAAAATATACATTATAATTTTTTATAAAATTTTATGTAATGTTATGTAATGTAATGTTAAATGACCCTTTAAGACTTCCACTCTATTTGTTTTCTAACTGCTTGTTTTTTATAAAAAAAGACCTCTAACACTAGCTTTCTCTATTCTATGCGTTTTGTTTTTATCTATTATATAATTAACAACAACAAAAAACTTGCTACGTGTGCTGCGTAGCGCTGTGTAGCGCATAGCACTTGCTTATCATTGCTCTTTTGTTGATTCTGATTGCTTCCATTGTCCTCATTTGTAAGTCGCTTTGGATAAAAGCGTCTGCTAAATGACTAAATATATAAATTTTGTGTACATTTTATTTACAATCATTAAATTTATTAATTTATTTTATCTGCCATAGGTCACTCTGCTTTCTTGGAAAAAAATATACATTATAATTTTTTATAAAATTTTATGTAATGTTATGTAATGTAATGTTAATGTTAATAATGTTTTATTTATTTTTTTACTGAAAAACAAGATGAAAATGATTATGAAGTTGATTTGCATTTATGTGTGTACCTTGACATGGTTGGAGCATGAGAACGGATGTTGGTTGGTGCAGCAAAGCTGAACCAGATCTCCTTTATCGTCAGCTTCATACTGCTGGAGTCAGGAGGAGGCGGCAAGAGGGGCAAGTCCTTTTTCAGATCATCTGACTCCACTCCCTCATCCTGCACAGACAAACATGAGTGAAAAATAATACGAGAAACAAAGACCCAAACAAAACTTACAAGATCTCAAACGGCCATTAACTATACATGAACAACAACATATGAGAACCTGTTCGTCAGAGTCTGAATTGTTGTTGGGTTCAGAAGCAGGGCTCTGCGCATCATTGGGCAGGTTATCATCAGATACATCAGTGCTGTAGCCACTTCCTGTCTGAGAACCACTAGAACCGTTTGATTTTGAGACTCCGTCCCGGACACCGCTGTCGGCCCCGCCCATCACCCCAAAAGCACTGTAGAGCACGGCTCCTGACTGCCGCCCACCTGAGTGGAAGAGTCAGACATGCATTTCACACTCCTGAAATACAAATGTTTAATGCTATCTGAAATTCAACACGTGTATAATACCTTTGACAGTGAGGTTCTCAATCCCACATTCAAACATAATCCAACCCCATTTCTCAGGACTGGCGCCAGAGCGAGTGTGGTCAGGGGTGTGTCCTGGTACATGTTCAGTGGAGATAGAGGGCTCGGTCTCATCCACTAAAACAAAGTCATCAGCTTCCTCCAAACTGAAGAGAACCTTGGACTTCTCAAATGGAATGGCAGTGATGGCACAAGCTCCAAGGTCTGTTACAAACAACAAACAAATATTGCACAAACATAATTACGATTCCAAATAGCACTCCAGGAAAACAAAACAATACAATACGATACAATAAAAAATAAAGCCAATTAATATTTTGTTCAATTAAATATCATCTGAACTTAACTAAATAAAACAGTAATTCCATGTGGTAGGAGATTTCAGTATTCCAATCCCAGTATTCTCAAGAGGCGCATAATAAATAAACATATGGATATAAATTTGAGTGTATGTGTGTACCTGAGGAGTCCAGGCCACGAAGTTGGCTGTGTATGCGGTGTATGTTGAGTCTGGCTGCGATCTCCTTGCCCTTCTCAATCCCAGCATTAGAGCGGAGAGAACCGCTGGACTGAGGTGCCATCTTAGATGCAGATGAAAACTTCTCCATCATAACAGAGGGCTTTTCTGTGTCCTCCACTATGCCCCTACACATCACAAATTAACAGTCAGGGCACAAAAAAAGGCAAAATTATAATAATAAAAAAGAAAATAATAATAATATTACATTTTATTATATTATATTATTTGGACGTTTGCAATTACCTATTCATGCGCAACTGAGTAGCAATCCTGTCAAAACACAAGGCCACTAGAGAGACGTGTGTGACACTCTTATTGGATGGTGAACCTTCTTCTACAGACGCCTGAAGTACACAAAGGTTCACCTGCAGACACATGCACATACAATTACTTTCACCATATTTACATGACAAGATTTGTCTCTTTCATATATACACACACACACACACATACACACATAAAAAGGTACCTTTGGGACAGTCACATTAGCTTGCAAACCCTTTATCTTCACATTGTCAGGTTTGATTGACAGATCTGTTTGTCCATGCGATGTGCTCAGAGACCCAGGGGTGGTTCCCTCTGTTTTAGATATTTTGTGCTCTGGCTTCGCTGTGCTCTGGAAAACACCACATTCATCATGATCACATTAAGGTCTGAGTGTGCGGTCACGTCTCTGTGTGTTGTATCGATTACTTACAGACTCAGAGACAGTGGATTTGCTGATCTGATACACTTCATTAAGCACTTTCCCATGCAGGTCATCCAGGATTGATGCAGGGTGGCGAATACTGGCAATGTGAACCATCGACTCAATGTACCTGGAACAAAAGACAAAGAGAATTTCACAAACACTGTGGCAGTTATGAAAGACCACATTAAATCTCTTGATGAGAACATTTTTCTTTCTGTTTCCTATGTTAGAAGATATATTGAAAGGCTTGATTGTTCCTTTTTCTGATCAAATGCCTAATTTAGTGCATTTTTAGGAGTGCACTAACAAATAAATGATCTGAATGCTAACAGACTAAAAGTCAAAATTTTGTTGTCATGGCACCACAAGGTGGGTGAGGTGAGAGTTGCTGTGATGTCTGACCTGTCTAGTGCTTCAGCTACTAAAGGAGTCATAACCACATTGACTGCCCCTTTGACCTCTACAATGGCTGTGGTTCTCGTCTGGGCAAGAGGCTGATCAACAGTCCAGTCCTCTGTCACTGTGTCCTCATCCGTGTTGTCCACTGCCTGCTTGTCAAGTGGTGCGTAAGGTGTGCTGCAGATACACAAATACACATCAAAATGCATGCTTCATGATACTGAAACAACCACTGTTGATTTGTTATGATTTCTCGTTTTACCTGTTTATATCGCCCATGAGCTGAACTCCTCTGTCCAATAGCGAGGTGGCAGACAAACCACCCTTCACCATCTGTAAAAGAGCACAAATACAATTATCAACAACAAATAATGAATGAACAAGCAACATTCTTACACTAACACAACATGTCCAGGTCATATTTTACCCAAAAGTAACTCTCTACATAGAGAAAAATCTCATGACAATTAAGCAAACCCTCAGTAGCCTAATGTAATATAAAAATACAAATGCATCCTCAAACTGTACATTTTATTATATATGTCCATACATCTATAAATGAACAGTGTTATATTAATATTATTTGTAATTATTAATCATATGAATGATAATTTATTACTTATTAATACTATTTATGAAAATTATATATA